>NC_056749.1:170519233-170643575 GCF_019279795.1 Protopterus annectens
GTTTCAATATTGACTGGCAATCCTGTTCTGGCAACAATCCAACCCATTATGTACACCTTCATGGCTTCATCCAACTAGTCCAGTCACCAACAAGGATAAATAAAAACTCCAGCAAGCACACTACCCTGGATTGCATACTAGTCATACTTTCATATAGGTTTCTACATCAGGAAAGTTTAATCCTCCCTGTCTCCATGATCTGTTAAGATGTATTAAAGCTATTCTGTTTCTTTTGGGAAACCATAAAAATGTTATTAGGCATAAGTTTATTTCTTTGAGCATATTCCTTTCTGGTAACAATTGTATTGCCAAAGCTATATATAGAAACTTGGGTAGTAAAACCATTTTTATTAACTGTAGTCTATCTTCAAATATTATTTTGTTCCACTTTTCCACAGAGATTTTAATTGTATTGTTATTGTAGTTTTTTTAGATGAATTCATTATCCTTACATAACTCAATTTCTATATATTTTAAGGTAGATTGTCATTTCCCTATTATGTGATTCACCTTTGTCTGCATTTCTTTTTATTTAAAAATGAAAATTTTGATTTTGATTTATTGAAATTGAGTCCTGAAGTCCTGTAAAATGTGCCAATTAAAATATCTAATTCTTCTAATGTCTCTTTTGTATTGGATAATAATATGTCATCAGCAAAGAGCATTACTTTAGAATTGTTTTGTTCATAAACATCTACTCCTTGATTTTTGTATTGTTACGTACTGAATCTGCCAATATTTCAATAGCCAAAGCAAATAGAATTGGTGACACGGGACATCCTTGTTTAGCACCTTTTGTTATATGTATAGATTCAGAGGTGAAAGGACCTAGCTTAACATATGCTAAATTATTTGTATATATACATATATATATATATATATATATATATATATATATATATATATATATATATATATATATATATATATATGTATACACACACACACATATATATATATATATATATATATATATATATATATATATATATATATATATTCTTTAGTAGATGAACAAAGGAAGGAGGAAATTCAAAAACACCAGAATTTTTAATAAATAGTCCCTATTTAAGAAATCAAAGGCTTTCTGTATATCTAAGCCAATTATGAGTGTTTCTTTATTTTCTTTATTAACTATAAGAGAAGTTCTTTTTAATATTGTCGTGTGTGTGTCTAAGATATACAAATCCACTTTGATTACTTATTGTTTTGGATAGTGGTATTTTCATTCGGTTAGTTAATAGTCATATATATCTTACAGTCATTATTTAATACTGATATAGGTCTATATGAGGTGCAGAGGTTTGGGGATTTGTTTTCCTTTAGGATTGGTGTGATGAAGGAATATCTCCAAGTGGGTGGTATTAAAGCTTGAGACTAAATTTCTAATAGAGTTTTATGGAAGACGGATAATATCATTGAAGGAAAAAGTTTATATATTTCCATAATTATGCTATCTATACCTTGAGCTTTATTTTTCCCCTCTTTTATTGTATCTGTAATTTCTTTGTAGGATATGGGTGCTTACAGATCTAGTTTTCATTTTTCTGATTTTTTTTTTATATTAGAACATTTTTCATCTAAATTTAACTGATTGATATGTATATTCTCTTTTTGGAAATGTCCAATATAGTGATTTCTGTAGGCATCAAAAATGTCACCTATATCGGAGACATTTTTCCCTTTCTTTTCATAGAAGATACTTTTAATGTTATTAGCTTTTGATTGTATTTTGATTCTTGTGGATAAATTATGTAGATATTTGGGAGAAGTGGCCAAGGTATTAATTTTTAGTTTTTCTAAAGCTAGTTTTATGTGTTAAAATATCATTGTATTTATTGTTTAATACTTCTACTTTCTTTTTCATCTTCAAATGATTTTGATTTTCTTTCAGCCTTTACTGTCAAAAGTTTGGATTGTAGATCTAATAATTTAGAATCTCATTCTCTGATTTTATTTATACCAAGTTAGGGTTTTACCATATATGTAAGCTTTTAATGAGTCCCATATTATTTTATCTCTGTGGAGTAATTAATATCTAAGAACAACTGTAATTCAGATAATAACCAGGCTTTTAACGCTTTAATTTTAGTTATATATGCTGGAATTCTGGAATTAAAGATTAATGGTTTGTATCCAGTTTGACGTCTGTGGTCTGAAAAGGGGCAGGGAGTGATTGAGAAATTAATGGTTGTAGAGTGTAGGTTATGGGCAGCAAATATTTTATCTATTCTAGTTTGGATACCAAACCTGTGATATTGATGGGAAAAAAACAATTTATCTTCTTTAAATTTGAAAGTATCTACAAAATGAAATTCTACCCACTTGTTTAAATCTTTTGATACAGCAGATATGCACAGGAATCTTTTATTTGTAGTTTCAGAAATATCAAATATACAGTTAAAATCTCCTCCTAATGTTAAGTTGCCTTTATAATTATTGGAAATGAAATCCAAGTGTTTTTTTTTTTTTTTTTTTTTTTTTTTTAACGGTTCCTGATCCAGTGCCTGGGAACCAGTATAGATTGGCTAGGGTCCATATTCTATTATATGTAACTATTACTAATTCCATAAGGCTTTCTTTATCATACCTGTCACTGCTGCTAATCTAAAAAAATGCATTTTTCCAGAGTTTTCTTGATTTCTGCTTTATACGAGAGTGTCACAGTAGATGTCTTGCAGTTCTTAGGCATGCCCTCATTGACCAGTGCTGTGTTTATCTACTTCAGGGGATCTTGTGAGCAAACTAGCAAGATTAGTAAGAACTCTGGGAGATGGTCCATCTGGTCTCTGTGCATTATCCTTGCTAAGGGCAACTGTTTCATTTTCTACCTCTCCAACCTTTGTCCTGGTTTTAGATCAGTCTTGCTGCTTGCTGACTTCACTCCTTCCAGTGTAACACCCTCAACCTTGGTATCTTTTGCAAAAACTTAAGATATTTATTCACTATTTCTTATTTTGTGTTCCTTGTTCTCCCACTTGTCATTCCCAGCTTACCTAGATCTATTCCTAGCTTGCTCCTCCCTGTTAAATGCTTACTAAAGCTCCTGTTGTGCCTGTCTATGTCTACCACTCCTCATCTTGCACTTTAGGTACCCCTCCTCACCTTTGTTTTTCTTGGGCTAACCTGTAGGACCTCTACCTGCTCCATCCTCATTCTTCCCATTTTTCTTGTAGACATGCTTCACCCTAATTGCTAGTCTTACCATTTTTGTGTTTCTTGCCCAAGCCTGTAATCTTTTCTATAAATCATATATTGATTTGATCTCTTTCAGTTAAGTGTAACTTCAAGCAGGATATCAGTGTCCCCTCCTCCTTGGTTAACATCATATCCACAATTCCATCCTTTATGTCAGGGTGCTGCATCAGTTGTTTGATCATAGTTTCTCAGTCTAACCCCGTTCACTTGCTGCCATCCAGCCTAGAATCTTGCAGCTACTCCTAGCAGATCAAAGTACCTAATAAACACCACCCTACACCTCTTATTCACTCCCCTATTCTCTTTTCGAGTCTCAGACATCTTTCTCTTGATACAACTGTGAAAGTGATACACGGTGTTGAGCTACATTAATTACCAAGATCCTTAAATGTTGTGACCTTGCCCTGTTTTTCATTCTGGGTTCTTTGTTCTCCATTACCTTGCACCCGATTATCCTCTTATTTAGACTGCTGCTTCCCTTCTCTCTCACTCTCCTTTCTCCAGTTCCTGGAAAGCTTATTCCTGGATACATCTATTTCCTGTGTAGATACAAACTGGAAGTCGACCACCACAATAAATGGATAAAATATATTTAATGTGAACAGATAAGCGCTTTCACGTGTACCAAGACACGCTTCTTCAGATCCTTACAACAGACATCTTTGAAGTTCAAGTATATATATACATTTCTAACACAATCAATTAACTTAATTAGTCTAATTTTGAGCATATGGTTAAAATCATTCAATTAAACAGGCCAAGCACTGGCAGGTACTGTTACTCATATTACAAAGTAGGCAAAGTAAACATTTACAGAATGAAAAAGGTTAAGCAGTTACAAAATGAACAAATTTTCTTGGTTAAAACAGCGACAGCTGATCATAAAACCATATATCCTAAAAACTCTTATTCATGCAGTCCTAGTAACTAAAGTGAATGTGAATATATATTCTAAAAACTCTGTATCAAATATATCATATAGGTATATGATAGATGTGCAAAACCGCTGAGATGAAATAAAAACTAAAATATCAACTTTTGTCAGGCAATGGCATAGGATTGCTGCACTTTTCTTTAAAACTTCTTATCTATTAAATGAACTATCAATGAAGGCAAAAACATAACTTATATGTGAATCTAAAAATGTATAAATATAAATATGAATATAAATATAAATATGAATGTAAATGTAACAATATGAAATTTCTATACATGTATATATATGAACAAATATAAAAATATATATATATAAAAAATATATATATGTAAAAATGTATACATATTGAAAACACCACGTATGTGGCTTGCTTAATGATAAGCAACAGTGACCAATGAACACAGTGAACGGGAATGAAACCAAATGTGATCAAATACCTAGAAATGAATTGATTTCATGTGCTAAATAAATCTCATGAACAAGAACAAGTTTCGAGGAGATTAAAATATGTAAATATTAGAATGAAAATCATGAAATAATTCTTATTATCTACAGAAGTACATAACCATATACTCTCCAAATGTGTATATAAAAAAATGACAATCAATCAAAATATAACAGGCTAAAACATCATGACAGGATATATAACGCAGCTTGACCTTTCTTATGCTGACATTGTATGTGTATCAGGGAAAAATGCTAATCCAAGTCTATGTATAAAATAAGAAATATAATAATAAAGAAGTATAATCAAATAAATATATCTGTATACACATCTATTTCCTATTGCATTTTGTGCTTGACCCATGCTTGTCTGATGCCATCACCGACTATCCTCTCCTCTTGCAGCACTCACATTTCTCTACTCCTGTTACTTGCCTTGCAAGACAATACTACCAAGCCATGCTTATTCCTCCAGTATATTCACCATTAATTTTTACTTTTACTTGACAACTTGATTACCTACCACTTTTACATGTTTTGTGACCATCCATTCTAACTTTAAAATGATCACAGAGTTGTACCTTTGCAACCCAGCACTAATTATTGCTGTCCTTTATGGATTAGGGCAGATGCTATCCCTTGCATGTAGGTGGTCTCTCTTCCAGACCTCACCCATCCTTTCAGAAATCAAGCTTTTTCCTCTTTTTACTGACAACTGATACAGGTAATTAAGTCTGAGAAGGCTTACTCCAAACTCAGTTGCTAGCATCTGTTTATGAATTCCTAGGAACTGTTTGCAACTATCTCAGCCAGATATTTCAAAAAGGTGACCGGTACCTAAATGTTTCACAACATGTCTTCCACTTGTCCTCTGTGATCACCTTCACTTCCTCCTGTTTTTACTATCCGGAGAGATGGATTTTCTATAAACTCTGGTCTCACCTTTCTAGTTTGCCAGAAGCCCTAATACTCTCTGCAGTAGAGTCTTTTCCTATTCTGTCATTTCAAAATGGTACCTAACTTACAGTCCCTCCTTGACCATTGTCCCTTTTATTACCTTGTAAAGCTGGCTTGTGCATGGGCTGCTCTGGTTCATCTCAGTTTTCATCACTTGTTTCCACACTCTGTACCAAACATACATTTTGGCCCTCTTTTCCCTATTTGTGTACTCATCTTTCACGGTCTTCCTTCTAACTTATTTAGTTCTACCCCACTTAACTGTACTACTTGGATGACCTCGGCCCATTTCCTCCACTCTACTGTGCCTCATTTCCAAGCTCGTATTATTTGCCCCTTGTCTATTGGTTACACCCCTCTTTAGCTTTCCTATACATCTTCTCTTCTCCATATTTGTGTGTTGGGCGGTGGGACTAAGTTGCAAGACAGCTATAGCTAGGGCGGTAATGGACTTCCAATTTCCTATAGGAAGACAGGATGTGCATTAATACTTCCCAAGAATCTCTCTGACATCTCCAACTGTGTTTTAAGGTGCTGCTGAAAATATTTTAACTTGTTCAAAAACTTGTGTTTACTTGGTAAGGAAGGGCTGTTTCAATTCGAGAAAAGGCATTTGCAAACAGTAATGAGAAGCAAATGGAACTCTATCCAGGAAATAAAACCTTTGGCAGGTGGGAGATACAGGATGGCCACAACAATAGCAGCAATATTATGTTTGTAGTGAAAGCATGTTGTATATGCAGGGTTAGATTTACACACAAGCTAAATGAGCTACGTGGGCTGAAGGTACTTCCCAAGATTTCCATTTTTCTCGCTTGCTGCAGTTGCATTATATCTCTATGTATGAAACTCTAAATTAATTTCTTATTAATTCAGGTCATTTAATTGAATAATTAAACCCATACTTTTAAAGTTCTAACTGAGCAAACCTTCACCCATCTCTGCACATTTGTTATGCATATTAGCAACATCCTCATAGAGTTCGGTTGTCAAACAACCTTATTCTATCCTTGTACATGCAAATAGGACCTCTAAGGATTGCCATAGCTTATGTCCTCACACAAATCCACAAACCACCACTAGAATAACTTGTAAATTGACGAACCTGGTCACAATAAGAGCAACGCCTCTTAAAAACAACTTTGCAGTTTATTATAGCAAAAATAAAAGTGAGCGTTTAAAACACATATACGCTTTCGGAAAGTAGCATGACCTGCCTTCATCAGACAAAAGTTTAAAACCATTAAGCATCAGTATTTATAAGAACACGACATATAACGTATCCAATCAATTTAAAATAATTTACAATAATCTCATTCATTGGTTTCACATTATCAGAGGAACTTTAAAGTGCTACGCTACTCATTACTTCATAAAATATTTAAACCTTAGTATTAAGCTTCAAGCTGAAGTTATTTATACATATTGGAAATTACATATCATGCAATAGTTGCATAAAAATATCCCACACTCATCAACATTAAAGTAATAACAATAATAAATATAACAGGTCAAAATTGATAGTGCATTTTACCTCCTTTCTTGTTGAGATATAAATATACTATATATTAAAAAATACACATTTTTTATTTTCTGATTTACCTATTGCATGTTAATAATTTTAACACTGGCTTTATAGATAACATTTCATTAATGCCAGGAAAAATATGAGCTCTGGTACGTATTTGCCAGAGCAATTCATTAATTTCCAAATGTATCTGCCAAGGACCACCTCTATTATCAAGAAGTCTTTTTTGTAAAATTGCATAACTAAAGGTGTGACTTTCATTTTCGATAACATGCCTAGCTAGGGCATTATTTGTATCTTTTTTATTTATAGCGTACTGATGTTCGTATATTCTACATTTAAGCTTACGCTCTGTTTTACCAATATAAAATGCTTTACATTGGTTACATAAAGCCACATATACTATTACTTTAGTATCGCAATTGTAGTGGTCATTCACCCTATATGTTCTATTATTAATAATCAACTGATTTCCTACCTTAATAAATTTACACTGTGCACAAAAGCCACATTTGAACATCCCTTGCTGTCTATTACAATTAGCTTTATTCTTATTTCTTCCTAATAAGGCCTTTAAATTATCACCTCTTCTATATGTAATTTTGGGTGCATCACCCAACAGCTTTATCAGGTATCTATCATTTCTTAACAGATCCCAGTTTTTAAGAATAACCTCCCTGATTTCTTTAAAATCCAAGGAATAAGTATGCATGAAGCTGATACGGTAATCATTATTACCTACTTGTCTCCTGCATATTGCCCCTTCATGATCATCACCCAAAATTTGACTGCCAACAGGACTTTGTAAACTAATAGATCCTAATAAAGGAGATAGCGAACCTTCCTCGCGTCTGCATGTAACCTCAGTAATTATGTTTGAAATTAATGTGGGGGGATACCCCCTAACTAGAAACATTCCCTTTAATCTACTACATTCTGTATCATAATCTTGTCGGTCAGATACCATGCGTGCTGCACGGACTATTTGACCTTTAATTACTGCTTTTTTCTGAAAAAATGGATGATTGCTTGCAAAATGCAACAGAGAATTAGAATACGTTGGCTTTCTGAAAATCAAGCTTTTATATTTACCATTGGTCTTATCATTTATTAATAAAATATCCAAATAACTAATTTCATTTACTCCTATATTATAGGTAAATTCCAAGAAACTAGTCAATCCAGAAACTTCTTCAATAAATGATGGAATCAGGTCTTGATTACCAGTCCAAATACAAAATATGTCATCTTGATACCTTGTGTATGAGGTGACCTATTTCTGGAACAACCCATTATTAAAAAGTAAGTTATTTTCCCAGAAAGGCATAACGGCATTTGCAAAGGAACCTCCACAAGGGGAGCCCATTGCTACCCCTGATGTTTGCAAATAAAACTTATTTTCAAAAGAAAAAAAGTTATTAGTCAATACAACCTCTAACAGTGTCTCAATGAGACGAATGATTTCTTCACTAGCCCCTTTAGACAGCATAAATTGTCTAACCCATTCAATTCCCGTCACTTGTGATATAACAGTATATAAATCTTTGACATCTATTGTCAAAAAGATGGCATCTGGTAAGTGCTCTAATTTATTGATCTCCAAAAATGACCAGGAATCTTTGCATATTTGATTTTCACTATCAATGAATGGTTTAATAATGCTGTCTATATATTTAGCACAGGCATATGTGATTGAACCCCTCCCATCAATGATTGGTCTGAAGGGGGGGTCACATAATCTTTTGTGTAGTTTGGGATTTCCAAAAAAGGCCGGGATTCTAGGTGCGGCTAGCTTCAAGTATGTATGTAATTCAGAATCAATAGACCCTTCTAAAAAAAGGTCACTTAATATGTTATTTATTTTCTTGTAAGCCATATGAATTTCATTTAAAGAAACCAATTTGTATGCAGAAGTGTCTAGATGTTTTAACATATATTCCACATACATGCAATGGTCCATGAAGACCAGGCCACCGCCTTTATCTGGTTTCATTACCCGTATTCTACAATCCCTTAGTAAATTTATGAAATCCCATTCCAAATCATTTATATTACTAGGATGAGTGTAATTCCTAAACATCTCATGGTTTTTTATAGCCCATAAATCCATTTCACAAATTCTCTCGAACATATTCAAAGTAGGATGGAGAGGTGGATTATATTTGCTGGAGACTCAGAGTACTCATAGAGGCTGAATTATTACCTAAAAGGGAAGTAAGGTTAAGCTTATGTACAAAAATTTTTAGATCAATGATGGTTTTACTCATGTCCATACGACGGCCTGGAACAAAGGATAGGTCCTTTGCTAAAAAATCAACCATTTCTTGATGTATGTCCAGCACAGTATAATTATAAATTTTAAAGTCTCCCTTAGAACTCTCATAAAGTTTTGGTTGTATACCAAAATCTGAAATTAGGTTTATCTCTTCCGAGCTTTCCTCCTGTTCCTGGGGTTGGACTGCTGGTGAACATATCTCTGGTTGTTGCACTTTGGATAATTGGCTTGGTGAAAAACCTGCTGGTTTGAAATGTCCTGTGATTCACATTCCTGAATCACTTCATGCCATATAGGGTGAATGACCACTACAATTGCGATACTAAAGTAATAGTATATGTGGCTTTATGTAACCAATGTAAAGCATTTTATATTGGTAAAACAGAGCGTAAGCTTAAATGTAGAATATACGAACATCAGTACGCTATAAATAAAAAAGATACAAATAATGCCCTATAGCTAGGCATGTTATCGAAAATGAAAGTCACACCTTTAGTTATGCAATTTTACAAAAAAGACTTCTTGATAATAGAGGTGGTCCTTGGCAGATACATTTGGAAATTAATGAATTGCTCTGGCAAATACGTACCAGAGCTCATATTTTTCCTGGCATTAATGAAATGTTATCTATAAAGCCAGTGTTAAAATTATTAACATGCAATAGGTAAATCAGAAAATAAAAAATGTGTATTTTTTAATATATAGTATATTTATATCTCAACAAGAAAGGAGGTAAAATGCACTATCAATTTTGACCTGTTATATTTATTATTGTTATTACTTTAATGTTGATGAGTGTGGGATATTTTTATGCAACTATTGCATGATATGTAATTTCCAATATGTATAAATAACTTCAGCTTGAAGCTTAATACTAAGGTTTAAATATTTTATGAAGTAATGAGTAGCGTAGCACTTTAAAGTTCCTCTGATAATGTGAAACCAATGAATGAGATTATTGTAAATTATTTTAAATTGATTGGATACTTTATATGTGGTGTTCTTATAAATACTGATGCTTAATGGTTTTAAACTTTTGTCTGATGAAGGCAGGTCATGCTACTTGCCGAAAGCGTATATGTGTTTTAAACGCTCACTTTTATTTTTGCTATAATAAACTGCAAAGTTGTTTTTAAGAGGCGTTGCTCTTATTGTGACCAGGTTCGTCAATTTACATAGCTTATGTCCTCACCATAACCTTAGTTGCATTGTACGTTTCACAAGACAATGTTTAATGTAGCTGGAAATTCACTTATTTTCTTACATCCAGGACCTTAAAATAATGTGCAGTGTGTGTGGTGGTGGCGGTGGTGGTGGGGGGGGGGGGTGCCACATGCATTACTTATATATGTATGCATTTTACAGAGCAGTTGGCAAATGGTGTGATGGCCGACACTTCAGAAAATCAGAACTTGGGCTGGTAATACTCTGGTGCAGTGCATATCAATAAGGACACAATCCACGTGCACCAGGTTAACATCCAAGGTATGTGCTATCTGATGTGGTTTTCATGATACTGGTTTAGAATACCAAACAGAACATAGTTACTCTGTACATCCTATTATTCAATTTGCTGTACAATCTCATTTTTTACTAGATGGTGTATACAACAAAATGATATCCACTTTCAAATATGAAATCAGTTTTGATTCGTTTATAGTAATTCCTATTTGCTATACAACAAGAGTGTATAAAATACTTCAACCAGTTAGAATCGCACATTAAATAATTCAATAGGGACATTATTAGTCATAACATCCTGTTACACACACACACACTACAAATAGAACATCATGGTTTCATAAATGAATGACTCTTCTGAACTCATGCCTGTAATGTAATGGCAGTGTGTGCTAGAAACTATAGTAAAGTGGTTCGCTTCATTTACATCATGTAGTTTGTAATCGTTACAACACTTACGATTTTTTTAACTTCTTCTCTCTCTCCTTTTTTGCTCCGTAACATTGGATTGAGAGAGTGCTGGTCAGGGGAACTGCTCAAAGTACAAGATGAGCTAGCCACAGTTATGAATCATTGTGCTAGGTTTATAATACAAACCACACTTGCAAATTTTAATCACTCAGTAGATAAGCAGTCTAATGATAAAGAGCGACTTGTTAGGATTCAAAGAAATTTACTTCAGGGTAGTACAAAGCTTGCACCACAGACAATACAGTGCTCTGTAAAACAGACACAAATAACTTAACAGGGGCATACTGCATGAGCAAGTAAATATCACAGCTTTTGTGAGGTACACAAAGCAGGAAAGAGGAGGATGTGGTAGGGAAACCAAATTATATAACTAAGAGTATACGCACTAGAGCAAGGCTCTGGTCTCCCTCTCGTGCCTGTTTCATTAAACACATATGGCAGCTAGAGGAAATAGCCCTAGCAGTTGCAAACTTGTGCTGTGTATTACAGAGCAAATATGTACAGCAGACCATTCCTTGGTGGTTTTATGAAAACTGTGTAAAGGAGACTACACAAACAGGAAAAGAGTTTAAACAAATAGAGGAACACAAACAGAAAACATGTTGCTGGAAGGTGATGCACATTTTGCTGGGGGGGGACGTGTTTTATATGAAGAAAATGAAAACAGATTCTTCATGCTATAGAGCAATAAAACATTCCATAAAAAGACAGCAACTCAATGTCTTAGTAACACAAAACTTTAAATAGCAAAATCCACAAACAGCATCTCCCTCCACAAATGTAAAGCTACTTCTGTGCTCTGCACTCCCCTCCTTAATCTTGAGTTTCTATTATATACAACAGTAATATAGTATCTAAAACGGCTAATTAAAATAAAAACAAGGAAAAAAATGCAGAAAGCATGGTAGTAAACAATTAACTTTTGTCAGACTTGTGTGCTTCATTACCCAATCTGCCATTATGCCAAGTGCATAAAAAGACCAAGATAGAGTTGATGCCTACAGCAGAATATACCTGATCCTAACTGGTAGTTCTGTGATGGTTTTCAGCTGAAAACCATTTAGACATCATAGCTAGATACAGAAAAACAGCAAAGAATATCAATATTGTGGTAGCTAGAAAGTGTTTAAATATTTTGTCTGGAAAAATGTTGAATAACTAAATACTGCCTGGGGAAATTCAAGTTAAAGCAAGTTAATTCCAGACTTGAAAATTTCAGTAGTAAAAATAGGACTCCTTTTAGGACTTCTGCATACTCTACTCATGTCCACAGAATTTAAAAGTTAGTTGTAGTAATTCAGACATTCACACCAACTCATTTTTGTGGCACAGTAATTATAACCACTTCAGTCTTCCATACCCTTACATTTTGCTAGTACAGTGGTAACTGTCACAATCTTTCACACCCACTATGTTAATAATTTTCAGTCTGCCACACCCACTCTTTTTAGTAATACAGTAGTAATATTTGTATCACAGCCTTTCACACCCTCTCATTTTATCAATACAGTGGCAATAATTGTGGCAGTTTTTCATACCCTCTTATTATAATAGTACAGTAGCAATAACTGCTGTAGATCTGAACTCCATGTCCTGATCACCATTTTAAACAGATTTTCTACTTGTAAAAATGTCCTCAGTATCCAAGTCAAAAGGTATGATTCAGGAGTAGAATCAAAGACAATGCTTCTCTTCTCAGTGCTCCCTTTTTAATTTTTTGGTTATATTTCTAGATATCAAGACTTCCCACAAGTTAAAATGAATACTTCCTTTTTCCTGACTTTCAAGATGTGTACAATTAGATGTTCATTTCTCCATGAACCTGCACAGAGACAATATCCACACCCAATTTGACTTGGTGGCCGATTGCCAAGGTGCAAACTCAAGACACTTAATACCCATTTAAACACACAATAGGACATTGCCAAAGACAACTGCATAACCTAATGATGTCATCCTACCCGCTTTCCCTATTACTGGCATTTATTTACAATAATGCAATGCAAGCAATACAGGACTGCTAAGCCATTTGAGGGCAGTATCTGATCACTCTCCCCCTCCAAATTTATCTGATGACTCTGATGCAGAAGTTTGCCACAATGCACTCTCATACCACAAAACATACCTACTAAATACCAAGAAAAAATGGGGCACTTGTCTGCAAAGCAGCCTGCCTCCTTTTCAAAATAATCTTTATTATTCTCAAAGCTCCTTCTAGGTTGTTCACTGTTTCATGCAAAGGAACATTAAATAAATCAAGGTCCATATCATTCAAATGACCACTATCTCAGGGCAATACATGGTTCTTGTCCCTAAATTCCCAGTGTACCATTACTAATAACCTTAACAAACCTGCTGCTGCAGACACCATATGATTAACAAAACCTCCTTGCCATGTTCATATCTGCAACATTAACTTCCCTCCAAAGCAGCCATGGTTTGTTTACTACACTACCAAACTTCCTGGAAATAATTTTTAAAGACTTAACAAATCACTGACAATGTGAAATAAAAGCCTCCTTTTTTGTTACCAAAGAGTCATTCTCTCACACGTACATCAACTATTACTACCTCAGCTGAAGTAACTGACAGATGACATTTTTTTGCTGTAGGTAATAAGTTTTTTCACATTATGCTTCCCTTTATTCAAACATCCCTCCTAAATGAACCACGGACCAAGCAATTTCCTCTTGGACTGACAACAGACTTCTCAGCCACCCAAAAATATGGGAATACCCAACAATTAGGATAGTTCTACAATCTGCACAAGAAACGACAAATACTTTAAGGCCACTTCACAATAACTGAAGAAAACAACAAATTCCACAGGATACGTGTAAAACAGAAACACTGAAAAACAGCTAAGAGAATCCAGAAATTAGTGTAGATGCTGTAAAACCTGATCATTGACCATTCAAAGACCACCAGGATATAGTTTAAACCACCAGGATTTATTTCTTGAAGCGCTTTTCGTCTGCTTCATAAGCAGACTTCTTCAGAATACATTAAAGAACAATCCAACCTACTGCATTTAAAACCCTAATTGGTCATCAATTAAGTGACTAATTGTTAATTAAAAACCTTAAAGACAAAAAACTAAGTACAAAGTTCCTCACAGTCAATAGATTTGACGTTACTTCATATAATATACACAGAAAGCTGTCGTACTACTTTTCAAATATTTGAATACAAAAACTACGTGTGTACGTCAAATAAAAGTCAAATAGGTTAAATATTGTATCAATAAGTTAAAATACATACTAATGAAACTAAATAAAATAAAACATGTAAACTGTGAAGTAAGAAGTTAAACCTTATAAGAAAAATGCTTATAAGAATGCGAATGCAATTAGACAGGTCCTAAATATAATAAAATGAAATATGACATTCGTTCAAGTAGTTATTTAAACAAAAGTATGCACCCATTTCATAATTCCTTGTCAGGGTGCTATATAGGAATAAATGCATATATCCAAATACAATACGTTTTATAACAAGTGTGAATACATAAATACAAATAAATATCCACCCATACCACATATACCCCTAGCAAAATGTGTGGTAATGAATGCACTAATACCTACATCTACCTTTTAAGACTTAAAATACTCAACAAACAAGATATGGAACATGCTTCATTAAGACCTGGGAAATAAGCCTCCAACCTTATCTGCCAATGTAGTTCAAGTGCCAACAACTTCAATGACGCTGGGCCACCTCTATTATCCACAACTAGCTGATCTATAGCTATGAATTTAAACTTGTGGGTGGGGAATTCGACAACGTGTTTAGCAAGGGCATTAGTTAATTTGTGTTTCTTAATAGCGTACTGGTGTTCATAAATATGCTCCCTAAACTTACGTTCAGTCTTCCCCACGTAGTATGCCAGACAGTTTTGGCATAACGCTAAATATACCAACATCTTAGAGTTGCAATTGTTCCTATGTTTCAATTTGTACTCTTTATTATTTATTGACAGAGACTCTACTGGATTCGATGATGTAGTTACAAAAATTGCAGGCATGGCATTTGAACATTCCCGGGGATCTTGTACTAGGAGGTTTCATCTCAAACCAGGACTTAAGGTTCTTGTCTTTCCTATAAGTTACCTTTGGACACAAACCTAATTTAGCGGACACCCCTGGGTCCGCTCTAAACAATTGCCAGTTCTTCCTGACTATGTCCCACAAAATGTCACTGTCCATTGCAAAGGTGGTAATAAATCTAGGTAAATCCACCTCGGAGGTCCTATCCACAATTCCTAGACTCAAATTACTAACAGTGGATGTCAGCGTGGTAGGGGCAACTCTATCCTTGATTGGTAAAAGTGGTACGTAGACATTAGACCTCCTTTTAAGTGAAACTTCCTTAATTAGGTCATTGATAAGTTTGAAGGGGTAACCCCGACTCGAAAACATCCCTTTAAGTATTATACATTCAGCATCAAACATGTCATCTCTACTGGTGATTCTTGCTGCCCTTACAAGCTGTCCTTTGACAACTGCACGTTTCTGTGTGAAAGGGTGACAGCTAGTAAAGTGCAGCAAGGTGTTAGAATACGTAGGCTTCCTATGTACCTTAGATGTGTAACATAAAGCAGTAGAGTCCTTTTCTAATAAGATGTCAAGGTAAGCTATCTGCTTAACATTGAAAGTAAAGGTAAATTCCAGGAATTCTGTCGTGACATTTAGGTGGTCAACATATTCAACAGCCTGTGCCTCATCTCCATTGAAAAGAATGAAAATGTCATCCAAATAACGTGTGTAGAATGCTGAATGTTTACTAAACAAGGGGTGGTTAAAAACAAATTGATGTTCCCACTGTGCCATGACCAAGTTCGCCACACTAGCCCCATAGGGCGAGCCCATACCAACTCCCACAGTCTGTAAGTAGTAGTTGTCCCCAAACATGAAGAAGTTCCTAGATAATGTTAGGTCCAACAGTTCACATACCAATGAGATGTCATAATTACTGGCTTCCCTAGCTCTCAGTCTGTCACCTACCCAGTCAAATGCTATATCCTGCGGAATGCAGGTATATAAATCTTTGACATCCACCGTAAGGAAGTTGTGACAATCCTCATATTTGATCTCGTTCATCCTGGACAAAAAAGTCCATGAATCCTTACAGATCTGTGTCTCCATAACCATGTATTTACTAAGTACATGATCCACCACTTTGGCACATGCGTAAGATGGTGAACCCCAGCTATCAATCAAGGGACGCATGGGTGGGTTGGTTAAGTTTTTATGGATTTTGGGTATGCCGAAAAAATAAGGAGTCCTGGGGTGGGAAGTTGTCATGTAGTGATATAAATCTAGATTAATCCTTGATTCTAGAAACATTTCTTCAATCTGTTCCTTAATAATTCGGTAGGCAACATTGATTTCATTTAAAGAACTCAATGCATACGCTGGGGTGTCTACTAATGCTGACATACGATCAAAATAGTCGTTGTTGTCAAAAATCACCACCCCTCCTCCTTTATCGGGTTTACAAATAAGTAAATTATTGGAACGCAAAACTTGTATGCAATCAATTTCAGAATTGTTGATAGTATACCTTCCACATGATTTGGTATAAGTACTATGTGACTTTGCTTTTGTTTTAGTACATCTTATGTCAACCTTACAAACTTGCTCAAACATGGACAACAGGGGATGGAGAGGGGGATTATACGTGCTAGGTATATGCAATGGATTAGGTACATCAGTGTAAGCCCCCCCACCCATCATAAGTCTGAAATTGAGCTTCCTAGTGAAGGTTTTAACATCAATTATAGCCTTCACCATATCAAATTTGTGATGTGGAACATATGTATGACCCTTAGCCATAAGATCCGCCATGAATTCAAAATCTTTGGACTTACTATTCAGTAAAATCGATTCTATTTTATGTAGAATTGAACAGTTGGAAAAAGCGCAAGGCGCTAAGACTAATTTGAACTCAAGAACTGACCCTGTAACTAACTGTACACCGTTATATGGAACATTTGAGTTACCGGCCAGCAGTACAACTAATAATAACGGTGTTTCAGTTGGTGTTTGTACACATGCTCCATTGAGGAATACTACACCTTTACCAGAAATGGACGTTGGATTTAACCCGGTTAACCGGGAGTACATCACTTCTGACAACGGTGTTTTCGCTATAGGTTCTGTAACTGCGGGGAGGTCTGACGACGACGCAGGAAGGCAGAGGAGAATTCCGGCTCCTGAGTCAAACGTTAACCTGCAACTAGCAGGTTCGGCTGTCATCCACACTGAAGGGCAGAGGAGAACTCCGGTTTTAGGATGCAATGTGAACCAGCAGAACAACGTTTTGGATTTATCATTTAATCGACAGCGTTCCTCTCAATTTGTGAACGATTCATCACCTAATTTACCAGCTTTTGATGCTAGGACTAAGAGCTTATTGTACAAACCTTCAAGGGCTTTAACAACTGATAGTAACCGACCGTTTGTGGATAATCTTGTTATTAACAACCAGCAAGAAGGCCTTAGTCCTAATTTTGTGTCTAACATGAACTGTCAGCATGAAGGTCCTAGTTCTAACCTTGCAGTTGCAGGGACCACTAATTTACCAACTTCGGTGAGTAACAATTTTATGAACTGCCCAGATTTAGCTAACTGGGTCTGTGCCAATCCATCATTTAAACCTGAACCAGTAACAGCACCCTTTCAATGTACTGTTTCTGAACCTGACATTTCCAGTAAGTTAAAAACTTTGGACAACATCATGCTTAAAATTAAAAAATTACAACTTGAAATTGCTTATTTTAATGAATGTTTAGCTCGGAAAATTGTGCCAAAGGGCCTAAGGCATTTTCAATACCCGACTGGGTTGGTCACCAATTCTGTTTTCCACCAGGAATTGATTTCTATGTATGATAGGCATGGTTTCGAGCTACTTAATGTTATGATTAAATTCTATTCATTACAGGTTGATGAGCTTAATTTGGAAGCTAACGCTTTGGATAATGTTATAAAGGCTGATGTGGCTTTCGACCGGTACAGGTTCGATTATTCTAGATTGTTTAGTAGTATTGACAGTTATCTAGTTAAACTAAAATCAGTGAAAGTTAAAAAATTGGAAAGGGACTCAAAAGCTTATAGGGAAGGGTCAGCTTACCCTAATCCCCCTTCAGGGCAGGTTCGAAGGGCTAATACTCGAACTTACAATTCTAGTTCAAATCACAATGCTTCCCCTAATGCATGTGAAACTGTTCTTGTAAATGATAACTTTGACAGTACCACTCAGGAGGATTCTACTTTGACTAATGAACGTATGCCCTTGGCAGAGCTACGTAGGAGTGAGAGGTTACAGAATAGAAACAACACTAACTGTAACAATAATGTTAACCCACAGGAGAATTTTTTAGGAGCGAGACCCAAAACACAACGTCAATGGTCGAACCAAACGAATCAGAGGAGGACCAACCGTTAGCAGTGCTGATACCTAACTATTTGTCCCCCATTACACAAGAAGAAGAGTCTAGTGATGAAGCAGTCTTGTCTCTTGTACCATCTAATGGCATGAATGAGGACCAGGGGCAACAGGGTCCAGTCATTAGTACGAACACCTTGGGTGATTTCAAAGTCTACAATTTTTCTAACACTCTTATCACCCCCGAAATGGTGGATCTTATGGCTAAGGGTCATACATATGTTCCACATCACAAATTTGATATGGTGAAGGCTATAATTGATGTTAAAACCTTCACTAGGAAGCTCAATTTCAGACTTATGATGGGTGGGGGGGCTTACACTGATGTACCTAATCCATTGCATATACCTAGCACGTATAATCCCCCTCTCCACCCCCTGTTGTCCATGTTTGAGCAAGTTTGTGAGGTTGACATAAGATGTACTAAAACAAAAGCAAAGTCTCATAGTACTTATACCAAATCATGTGGAAGGTATACTATCAACAATTCTGAAATTGATTGCATACAAGTTTTGCGTTCCAATAATTTACGTATTTGTAAACCCGATAAAGGAGGAGGGGTGGTGATTTTTGACAACGACTATTTTGATCGTATGTCAGCATTGCTAGACACCCCAGCGTATGCATTGAGTTCTTTAAATGAAATCAATGTTGCCTACCGAATTATTAAGGAACAGATTGAAGAAATGTTTCTAGAATCAAGGATTAATCTAGATTTATATCACTACATGACAACTTCCCACCCCAGGACTCCTTATTTTTTCGGCATACCCAAAATCCATAAAAACTTAACCAACCCACCCATGCATCCCTTGATTGATAGCCAGGGTTCACCATCTTACGCATGTGCCAAAGTGGTGGATCATGTACTTAGTAAATACATGGTTATGGAGACACAGATCTGTAAGGATTCATGGACTTTTTTGTCCAGAATGAACGAGATCAAATATGAGGATTGTCACAACTTCCTTACAGTGGATGTCAAAGACTTATATACCTGCATTCCGCAGGATATAGCAATTGACTGGGTAGGTGACAGACTGAGAGCTAGGGAAGCCAGTAATTATGACATCTCATTGGTATGTGAACTGTTGGACCTAACATTACCTAGGAACTTCTTCATGTTTGGGGACAACTACTACTTACAGACTGTGGGAGTTGGTATGGGCTCGCCCTATGGGGCTAGTGTGGCGAACTTGGTCATGGCACAGTGGGAACATCAATTTGTTTTTAACCACCCCTTGTTTAGTAAACATTCAGCATTCTACACACGTTATTTGGATGACATTTTCATTCTTTTCAATGGAGATGAGGCACAGGCTGTTGAATATGTTGACCACCTAAATGTCACGACAGAATTCCTGGAATTTACCTTTACTTTCAATGTTAAGCAGATAGCTTACCTTGACATCTTATTAGAAAAGGACTCTACTGCTTTATGTTACACATCTAAGGTACATAGGAAGCCTACGTATTCTAACACCTTGCTGCACTTTACTAGCTGTCACCCTTTCACACAGAAACGTGCAGTTGTCAAAGGACAGCTTGTAAGGGCAGCAAGAATCACCAGTAGAGATGACATGTTTGATGCTGAATGTATAATACTTAAAGGGATGTTTTCGAGTCGGGGTTACCCCTTCAAACTTATCGATGACCTAATTAAGGAAGTTTCACTTAAAAGGAGGTCTAATGCCTACGTACCACTTTTACCAATCAAGGATAGAGTTGCCCCTACCACGCTGACATCCACTGTTAGTAATTTGAGTCTAGGAATTGTGGATAGGACCTCCGAGGTGGATTTACCTAGATTTATTACCACCTTTGCAATGGACAGTGACATTTTGTGGGACATAGTCAGGAAGAACTGGCAATTGTTTAGAGCGGACCCAGGGGTGTCCGCTAAATTAGGTTTGTGTCCAAAGGTAACTTATAGGAAAGACAAGAACCTTAAGTCCTGGTTTGAGATGAAACCTCCTAGTACAAGATCCCCGGGAATGTTCAAATGCCATGCCTGCAATTTTTGTAACTACATCATCGAATCCAGTAGAGTCTCTGTCAATAATAAAGAGTACAAATTGAAACATAGGAACAATTGCAACTCTAAGATGTTGGTATATTTAGCGTTATGCCAAAACTGTCTGGCATACTACGTGGGGAAGACTGAACGTAAGTTTAGGGAGCATATTTATGAACACCAGTACGCTATTAAGAAACACAAATTAACTAATGCCCTTGCTAAACACGTTGTCGAATTCCCCACCCACAAGTTTAAATTCATAGCTATAGATCAGCTAGTTGTGGATAATAGAGGTGGCCCAGCGTCATTGAAGTTGTTGGCACTTGAACTACATTGGCAGATAAGGTTGGAGGCTTATTTCCCAGGTCTTAATGAAGCATGTTCCATATCTTGTTTGTTGAGTATTTTAAGTCTTAAAAGGTAGATGTAGGTATTAGTGCATTCATTACCACACATTTTGCTAGGGGTATATGTGGTATGGGTGGATATTTATTTGTATTTATGTATTCACACTTGTTATAAAACGTATTGTATTTGGATATATGCATTTATTCCTATATAGCACCCTGACAAGGAATTATGAAATGGGTGCATACTTTTGTTTAAATAACTACTTGAACGAATGTCATATTTCATTTTATTATATTTAGGACCTGTCTAATTGCATTCGCATTCTTATAAGCATTTTTCTTATAAGGTTTAACTTCTTACTTCACAGTTTACATGTTTTATTTTATTTAGTTTCATTAGTATGTATTTTAACTTATTGATACAATATTTAACCTATTTGACTTTTATTTGACATACACACGTAGTTTTTGTATTCAAATATTTGAAAAGTAGTACGACAGCTTTCTGTGTATATTATATGAAGTAACGTCAAATCTATTGACTGTGAGGAACTTTGTACTTAGTTTTTTGTCTTTAAGGTTTTTAATTAACAATTAGTCACTTAATTGATGACCAATTAGGGTTTTAAATGCAGTAGGTTGGATTGTTCTTTAATGTATTCTGAAGAAGTCTGCTTATGAAGCAGACGAAAAGCGCTTCAAGAAATAAATCCTGGTGGTTTAAACTATATCCTGGTGGTCTTTGAATGGTCAATGATCAGGTTGCACTTCACAATAACATTTGCATCAAACAATAACAGAATTAACCTATCAAAGAAGTTACAAATTACTGATAACACAACTTGACTGCAGCATAACTCACTTTGCTTAGCATCCAGCATATCAAATAACCTTATATAAACATTAAGTGCTTGCATTGCTCATCCATCTGACCTTTTAATAGCTTCTATAGACTTACCCTGTGCTGCCAAGTCTGATACCTTAAAAACCCTGAAAGAATTAAAGATATATATGCCACTTTACTAACCCTTGAGACCACAAACTTACAAAACTGCCTCAAAGTTCCTCTGGTCCACTGTTCATTCAACAGAAAAAAATTGGCTTTTACCCTACATGATGACAACTTCGTCTATGAAAAAAGTCCATCTCAGCAGGCACAGCAGATGACCTCAATGCCTTTTCAAAAAGATCAGATTTTCCCCCCAAACTGATGCATCTTGCACTTGGCTATTCAAAGCAAAACTGCACCAAAATAATGTACAAATTAGCCCACATAACATTTCCTAACAAAGCATTGATCCTAAAGGCACCTTCCTAAATGCAGTTTCATAAAGTAAACTTTACGAAAGTAGCCCTGAAAATAAACTTCTCAAAAGAGCACACAACCAAACAAATACCTCTAAGTACTTTCAACAACCATTGTCTAATAGGCAATCTTCAATTAACTGTCAACCCTTAACCAACCTTTCAACATTTTTATCATGATCCGGTGTTTAGTAACACCTTCCCAACTTACCAGTTTTGTACGGTTTTCACTTCTAATAGCTGAACTCAGACAATGCGGTAAATCACCCAGTCTCTACCTGTAAGAAATACTGTGCTACTGGCCTAACAGAACCTCTCAAACTCTTAGCACAAGAAATCTGGACAAAGCATAAAAGAATTTGGGGGCAGAGTGGTAAAGGCCAGAAACTACAAACAGATTTGAAATATTGCTATTATAAACTTAGAAAGTTACTGGAATAAATGGACACGTTAGCATTAATTTTCTGAAAGATATGAAGTCTGAAACTCCATCAGTCATTATTGGACTTCAATCCGCAGTGATTTGTCAGAAAACCCCAAATTTTGCAAGAAACAGACCAAAACTATGAGGCATCAATGGAGTTAATTATAAAGCAGTTTTAAGAAAGGCTTATTATAATAAATGTTAATAGTTTTTTATGATCGGATATGTTTTTAGAAAAAGATGCGTTTTTCCGGTTTCATTTACAAATGCTTTTATATTTTTGCGTGTGTTTTCTATTTCTCTTTCTTGGTTAGGATTTTTTGATTATCTTGTATTATGGCAACACTAACTTAATTGTTTGTTCTGATGAAGGCCTATGTATTTGGTTGAAAATGCTTAACCAGTGGTATTAAAGTTTTTATGAGAAAGATACAGTGATTTCACTTTCTTGTGTTTTTGTTTGTGACTTGATACACAAGTTGAGACATTCCATGCAGTTCTTTTTGAATTTAAGCCTTCTTAGATGTATTAGTCAATGAAAGTTGACTTAGCCACAAGTTACAATTTACATGCCTCATGTATTTCCCTTTACAACTTTGTAAGTAGACATTCTGACTCAGGGGCTAACACCGCAAACTGGTGAAATTCACAATGAGATAGTCTGTCAGCAATAACAAACTGCCTGGAACATACTTCACTAAAGAAAAAAAATATATATCCTTAAGGTGTGAAACTAATGTTCTTAACAATTGTTCCTTGTCCATCTTTGAAGATCTTTCCAACAAAGCCTGCCAACCAACTTATTGTCTGAATAAAAAAAAATTTCCCTTTTATGACTTCTCACAGCCATCGCCATATATTCAACACATTTTACGAAATAATAGCCTTCCCCCATACCAATGGCCACTCCTCTGGCCATATTGCCGCAAACCACTTTCCTTAAACCATGTCCCCATATCTATGGGTCATACTACATCCATATGTATCTAACTCAGCTGAAGATACCCAATCATCTTGCCTAATGACAGAAGCATAGCTGGCTCATCATTTCATTAACCAGCACACGAACCCCTCAGCCCATCTAAGAGCAAAAAAAGACTACATTCACTATGCACAGCATGGCCTCCCTCTTTCTCCTGTTATTCTGGTCTCATTAGCAGTAAAACCTAGCACTGTAGCCCTATGTGTGTGGTTTAAACTGTAGCAAGCAGTTTGCTGCAGTTTAAAAGTGAAAAAAAAAAAAAAAACTAAAACATGAGCACTGTAGTGCTCCTTGCAGACAGGGGAAGCAGTCAAGGTATAAACTGTAGCAGTTACAGTTTATACCTTGCCTGTAGAGTGCACTACAGTGCTTATGTTTTAGTTAAAAAAAAAAAAACAATTCTTATAAACTGTAGTAAACTGCTTGCAACAAATATAGCTAACAATTGCTGCATTTTATATCCAGTGCTATGGTGTTTATGTTATAGTTTAAAAAAAAGCATATACAAGATGGATAGATATATAGATACAGATATTTATACTTGTATACTACAGTAGACTGCTTACTACAAATGCAGCAAACAGTTGCTACAGTTTACACCCTGCCTGCATTAAATGCTGTAATACTACAGTTTCAGTTAAATATTTTTTTTTTATATTTACAGCACTCAGTTTGATTGCAAATGCAATACTGATGTATAAAAGCTGGTGTTGCATTAGAGAATGGGATCAGCTGATGCTACCTACCAACACTTGACTCTCACTGCACCTTAACTATGCTACTGCAAATTAACCTATCATTAAACTATGTTAAAATGACAAAAGACAGTACACTTGTGCAAGAGCTTACCTGAACAATAGGTGCCCTACTTATTATTTCTTACCTTAAGTATATCCCTGCTAAGGGAAAGCATATGTCTGGCCAGCATACCAAAGCCTGGTCCCTTCCATGTGCCATACATTGGAAGTATGTCCTATGTCTGAAGTGTGAAGTACCAAATACAAGTGCGAGCATTAAAACCTTCAAAAATGGACTGCCCAAGAACAAGAGCAGCAGGGGAGTCATAAAAGAATAAAGTACATTTACATCCAGAAAACAAGAAAGAGAAAAAGTACTACAGGGAGAAGGAGTTAGGGATAGAATACTGCAGCAGAGATAAGTAGGACATCTACTGTTAAGTGAGTTCTTGCACAACTGCACTATTACCCAACTGAAATCCCTGTTGCAGTATTCCTTACTATGGGGAGAGTTCTAAAGTTCTTGTAAATAATGGGAGGAGGAACTGATGAGCCTTCCAAAATGCATGTAGGATAGACTGAAAGTATGCACAGAAGACCAAGTAGCAGCTTCCAGAATGGATTTAGCACCAGCACCCTTAAAAGAGCTCCATAAGAGGCAACTGCCCTAGTAAATGAGGTTGAACAGAAGGAGGAAGCAGTTTCCAATGAAGAGTGTAACAAAAGAAAAAGTCCAAGAAGAAATGGTTTGCTCTGAAACTGCCAAATGCAATTTCTTCTCCTGAAAACAAAGCTTTTCAGATTTTGTAATATTTTTAGTCTTATCCAAGTACTATCTGAGCTGTCTATTGAAATCTAAAGAACAAAGTATCCTGGTCTCTCTTATTTTGCAGAAAAGGGAAGGAGGAGGAAAGATCATCTGATTCAAAGAAATATCACTGACAGCCTTTGGCATAAATGTTGTAGTGGTTCTAACAGATACCCCATCTCTGTGGAAAATTAGAAAAGAAGGAATGGACATAAGAGCTTGAAGTTTAAAAGACTCTTGTAGAAGTCAAGCAACCACAATTTTTTCCAGGTACAATTTCAAAGTGGAAGTGGCAAAATCAACTTCTCAACAAAATTAAGTTCACGTCTCACGGAGGATTAATAGGTTTTCTTGGAGGTCTAATATGAAGGACACCTTTTATAAACTGTAGGACATGAAATCTAAAAGAAAGTGACGGACAGAGTGACAGGCAGAGATGACAAGTGAGCTTAAACAGAAGAATACAGCAGACCAAAACTGAGCAACTCACAAATAGAAAAGAATAGGAATTCCCACAGAAAAAGGGTCTTGTTCAATACTGCGACACCAAGTAGATAATCTCTTCCATTTAGCTACATATTTTCTAGTAGTGGATTTTCTCGTCTCCTATAAAACCTGAAGCATGTCCTCTTAAAAATGGTGCTGGAAAGGAATCAAACCTCTATCACCCAGAGATTCAATTGTAGGGGGAGAAGATGACACTGATTGATAGTCCATGTCCTGTATGAGGAAGTCCACTTGCAGGGTAACTTGTGATGACTGACCCTGGTTAGGCGAATAAAAAGGGTAAAGCAATGCTGTCTTGGCAAAAAGAGTCAACCAAGATTTTGGTCGTGTCCAAGATAATCTTGTGAAGAACCTTTGTCACCAGAACAGAGAAAGTCAGAGGACTTGGTATTATGGATCAAAACTTGCTGAGAAGTCTGTTCTGATGGGAGGCAAACAAATCCACATGAGCAGTAACGCACTGATGAGCAATGTCCAGAAAAACCTCTCTGTGCAACATGCACTCGTGAAGATCTGTCGTGGATTTGCTCAGTGTCTGTAACTACATTTTTTATCGGGGAATATAAACTGTCTGAGGAATCAGCTGGTGTTGAATGACAAAGTCCCATTGTGTGAAGGCTATTTTTTAAAGGCAGTAAGATAGTCTCCCTGGGCTTGTCTATGCACCACATGACTGTGTATTCCGTAAAGACAAGGATAGGCCCAAGAGACCAGAGGTAATGCACGGTCCGAAGAGCCCAGATCAAAGCACTCATTTCCTTTTCATTGATATGTCTAACTCCTGACGATATCAAGCTTCATGGACTCTGATGATGTTGGAACAAGTACCCCAGCTTAGGTCAGATGCATATACATACAACTTCTGAAGAAGGAAGGAACCAGGAACCTGGATTTAGAGATATCTGGATGTTCCACCAAAGAACTTCCTTACTTAGGTATGGTGACAGAGGAATCTGGAAGTTGAGAAAATAAAAATATTGAAACCAAATTTGCCTCAGACACCAAAGAAACCTCTTTATATGGAGTCTGGCAAACAAACATATGAATAGTGGATGTCGTGAACTCCAGAGCTCTTAGAAACTTTCTTGCTGAAGGCTCTTGCAAAGTAAGACAGTGCTGAAAAAAAAAAGCGGTCAAAGAGAGGACCGTGGGAGGAGGAGGAAAAGTGAACATTGTAGGAGTTTGAATGCAAAGAAGAAAACCTGATCCCGAGAAGGCATTAAAATGGACTTTTAGATTTAGAGTGAAGCCCAGATTGAGAAGCAGGAGCATTGTGAGCTCCAAGTTCTACAGGACAGTCTGTTGACAGGGGGCTTCAATGAGGTTATATAGATAAGAAAAAATCTAAATGCCATGAAGATAGGCCTCTAACAACCTTCCTTCCTGGGAACTAGAAACATCCTGTAATAGAACCCATGCTCTTCAGACAAGAAGGAAGGGGACGAACTTTGTCCTGGGACAGAATGACTAAGATCAGTGGTGGAACATGCGGCAATTGGCAAAGAGAAAGCTGGGGAATATCTAAAAAAGGAGGTACGGATTTTCAGAGCATTCTGTAGCCCTCAGGTATAGACAAAATCTGCATGTCTTATGTAGTCCTCTGCCAAATGGGCAGGGAAAGAGACTATTTGTGAAAGAGGAAGTGGACAAGAAGAAGGTAGTCACATGGAATCAGGCTCATCGGGAAAAGAAGACTTTTGTCCCCTAGAGTAATGACTGAGTTTCTCAGAAAAAGACCTTTAGGGGCTGCCTTTGATTTCTACACACAAAATGACCAGGTCTGGAAGGATAGTTTCTCTGGTAATTAGGAAAAAGGGAAAGAAAAATATGCATGCGGTCTTTCATAACTTTAACCTTGTCTAGAGGCAAGTCTAAATTTAGCCTTGACATCCTCTGGAATGGATTGAAGCCTAAGCCAGCATTACCCTCTGAATGAATGACCATGATGCGGGCCCATCACAGAAGCATCAGCAGCATCATAGATGCACTTCATCAAATGTCCAGTCACCTAGGAAGCAGAACTGCGCAATGAAAGAGCTGAAGTGTTGTCAGAATCAGGCATATCAGCTAAGACATTCCCCAGTATGAAGAGAAGAGAGCACATATTTGGTCACGTGTCTGATAGTTGATGGCTCTAAATCCTAAGAAGCAAAGGTATGCATCTTATTTTTCCATACCCATCTATGGCACTGTGATAGTTGTTGGCAAGACATAAGAAGCAAGAATTTTAGCAGGCATGTCATCTGAAGGAGGAATGACAAGAGTATCTGAAGAGGGATTCTTATAATGAAATTTCTGAGTCTCATGAACTTTATACAATGTTACTTTTTTGTGTTAGAGCAGGACGTTGAGACTCAGGGGCTTGAGAAGCAGACATAGAAGTGTCTAACAGAGCTTCAAGAACAGGTGGCACTGCAGAAGGTCAACGGTAATCCATCTGTAGGAGTTCATAATCCCTCTTACGAAAATGAGACATCTGAGAGCTTCCCCACTTAAAATCTTACTTCATTTTAAGTATAGTATCCTCAAAGAAAAGGTCCCCCATTGGAGAGTCAAGGAAAGCAATGCCTCTTCATTGGAGCACATTGCAAGAGGCAAATACATCTGGGAGAAATAATCTAAAGATTTCTCCCCAGAATCTAAATCTTCATCAGAAGACTCAGTCTTGTTTATAGGAATGGAAGAAAAAGGAAACTTTATAGAAGGGACCCGTGATGAGACTTCAAAGCCATGATGGCTTTAAAAAGACCTTGTGTAAAGTAATGCCATTCTTTCTGGGGGTGCTTAGCAATTGGAACAATATGGCTGATTTACTGCTTATTTTTAACAGGCACCACCACCTGTACAAGCCTCAGAGGTTCCAAGCCCTAATGTGCCTCTGTTAAGTCAGTATTTCTTCCTGAACAAAAAGATATTGGGGAATCCCCCCCAGGTCCTTCCAAAGTTAACACTAAAGGTTCCCCTTCCCATCCTTGACAGATGTAGGCTAAACCCCAGCAGACATGCTAACTGCCTGCCCCATACTGGCCTCTAATGGGGTCTCAATAGTTGAAGCAGGCATCCGAACCAGACAGTCCACAGTCTCATCAATGGTCACAATAGAAATGTTGATCAGGGATTGGATAAGCAGAAGTCACTGGTTTCAATTTCATTGACTGTTTCTTTAAAGACTGGACACCCATGTGGGAAAATTTGGTACCCATTATTCCTTGAGCAAGAAGCTTAAGGTGCTGATTTTCAGAATCAATTGATAGAGAGGAAAGACATCTGTACAGTCTCTTTGGCATTCAAACAGGACATTTTTTATGATAGTGCTCCACAGCTATAGCAAAAACAGGCACTTATGGGTCACTTTGCCTCCTACAGTTACATTTCCCCCTTTCTGAATGGCATACACCTACAATAAAAGAGCACTAAAAAAGGATACATTCCCAGTGGGGAGCTTATCTGCCCAAAGTTCTGTAGTATACACCTAGTCATATGGCCTATAGACTGAAAACAAAATGCTTCATTTGGACTGGAAGCAAAGTAGTTCTGAAGGTTGCACTTGTATATCATTAACGTACCTTACGCTTTAGACTTGGGACACATCTAACATACTATGCATTATGGAGCCCAGGCTTTGGTATGGTGGCCTGATCAAAGAATACCCTTGTTAGGATACCCTATAGCAAGAAATGGTGAAGTGATTAAGGAAAGATATTAAATTCTCTTTCCCCTTTTTGGAAATCCTAATACAGTGATGCTTCTTCATACTCACCTCTCAAATTCATTAGAGCCCTAGTAAATGGCCTTCCTGGATCAATCACTCACAAAATTCATCAGCCTCAACAATTCCCTAACTTCCTAGGCTATAGCCTTTTCTTTTCCAAGCAAGCTCCCTTTCTTATGTTGTAGCTTACATACTTTATGCTTAGAGAAGCAAAACAAACCCAAAGATACAGCTATTGCTAAAACAAAGTAAGGACATTCACTGGGCCATCTTGCTCCTCTTACATGCTTATAGATAAGTATTAGTGCTGCCTCTGTTCATTAGTAATACAGAGGGCAGTCCTGGGGTAGTTTCCTGGGGATAGATGACTTCCCAAAGGTTACAATAAAGCATTTTTTTAGACAGTTTCAGTCAATGATTTTGTCACCAGCTGTTTTTCACTGTTTGCAGGCAGGAAGGAATAGCTTATTAACAAGATTTACTTTGATTCATGTTTTGTTTTGCATTTAATGTCAGTGTTGGTTGTTAGGAAGAGATGGGTTTTAGACAAGCAAGCTGTAGTCACCCCAAGGGGCCTAGACAGCAATAAATTGACAGACTGCAGAGAGGAAAATCCTGAGCATATCTAAACAATGTCACTTTGGTTTGTGATTCATTGATCTTTACTGTTAAAAACAAGTGCAACTGTGTGAACAGACACTACTGTGTTCCTTCCCACATGATGTAAAGGAGTTACAACTTTTGTCTGGCTTGCAGAAATTGTATGGTCAGAACTTTACTGTACTTGTTTAGTAGTTAGTTGTATATTGTTTATGTGATGTTTTATCATAGAAGTTGATTTAAGTTCTCTGAATTCTGTGGTTACTGATTTTTGATTATTTTCTTCTACAATATTTTATTCATTTGAAGACGAATATGGTTTCTTTAAATGAGTATGCAATTAATTTGATAATGCACAAATATCTTGCACAGTGTAATAAATGCTATGCATATTTAAAGGTAACAGCTGATAACTCTGGTGATCTGTGTTCATGTCGAAAGTTAAATGATTTGCTTGCTATTGTTAGAAGTAAATCTAGACACCTATGTAGCAAAACAATGTCCCTGACATCTCAAATTCTGGATGCAAGTATTCAGCAATCTGAGGATACGGTTTGTTCACAAGGAAACAAAAAAGGAAGCTCACAACAAATAAGGAAGAAAAGGAAACTGATTAATGAGAGAGAAGGGGTACTAAAAAGGACACTGCTTTATGTAAAACAGTTTACAGGGAATAATATCTTTCAGAAAACCTTCAGTCTACAGAAGAAGGCATCATTTTTCCAAAAGAGAAGGTAGGAAAAAAGAGGCAAGGGGCAGGTGAAAAGGAAGAAATCAAAAGTGAAAGTGTAAGGACTGAAGAACTTTACTATAAGAATAAAGAAGAGAAAGACAGAATGTTGACTACGTAGATGAAGCTGTGGATTTACAATACCAGCTGGATGAGAATTTAATACACAGGGAAAACAGTGAGATTAATGAGACTAATGGTGATGAAGATCTATCCTTCGGAACAATTGATAGAGAAGATATTACTGTATTAGAAGTTGAAGTTTCTTCAGACCTGGCCAGCAAAGATATTCTTGTAATTGGAGATTCAATTATTACAGGAACTGATACTTATATTTGCAAATATGATAATGACCATCAAAAAGTGTTGCTTGTCAGGAGCAAAAATAGTAGATGAGAGGCAAGCCTTGCAATGTCTTAATGTAAGGAATTATGGATCAGTTTTTATTCATGGTACAAATTATGTCATCTGCAAGGATGCTCTGTTAGTAGGGAACTGACAAGCCCTCTTAGATAGTATAGCTTGTACTGGTGTCATGAAGTATTTTTCACAAATCACCTATAGAAAGGATAGTCAGGCTACTGTGAATGAAAATATTTTGTGTAAATACCTAAATGGAAAAAATGTCCTGTTTCAAAAAATGGAAATGTGTAGAGCATATAAGCCTAGTTTTGGGTGCACATGTTCAAGCCAGGATGGCATGCATTTGTTAAGATCAGGGAAGATAATTTTTACAGCAAATATTTTGCAATATTTGACGAACACTAGGCAGGATTTTTGCCAGGTCAAATATTTAGCAGTTGACAGCAACATTTGATGCATTCTCTGATGGTCATTAATACTAGGAGCATTATTAATAAAGTTTTTTTATTGGAAAATTTGCTATGTTACCACAAGATTGATGATGTTTTTTGTGAAACATGGTTAAACAGTAGTGCCTGGAAACCAGTTATGTCAGGGTATAAATGTTTTTACTGCAACAGACATGTTAAAAAAATCAGGTGGAGGTGTTATGATGGGCATTAAAGAAGTTATGAGACCTGTGATTACTACATGTTCAATAACACCACCAATATTATAGACTGTATAACTGACACAATAAAGACAACCTTGGAACAAACAATTGTTGCAGTGTATAGACCACCAAAGTTCAAGTGCTGATGACCTAGAGGAATTCATATATTTTTTGAATGAAACACAGAAGGGAAGAATATTAGCTGGGGACTTGAATTTACCAGAAAAAGGCTGGAATAATATTGATTCAATAGCATTAGTAAGGGAATTATTCACAACATATACTCAGGAATAACAATTGTTTCAGATTGTAAAAAAACCCACCGGGGCAGAAAATACCAAGCATTGTTTGTATTCCTAAATAAATTAGTTACTTTAAGTCAACTTTTACCACCATTGATGTGCAGTGATCATGGGGTTATAAAGGTTAATTTGTTGCTAGATAATTTTGCCAAACTGAAATCTAAGCTAATGCACAGAAGGTTAATTACAGATTATATGGATGCAAAACAGTCAATTATGTAAAACTGAACTATTCAGTGGAAGAACTGTACATGAAATATGAAAAGGTTTTGAAAGAGAAAAAATTTGAGTGCAAAAAATAAAAAAAAATGTTTAACATGAGGATCTAGGCATACATCACTGGGATAGATTACCATAAGAACAAGATAACAGATTAAGGGGAGAGACAAAATATAAGAAATGGAAGGGAGGTTGAATTACAACTTTGAAAACTAAAATAAATAAGTTGGACAAGCAGATTAAGCATAATGTGTGGCAAGATCAAGGACATTTTGAATAAAATTTATATAAAGATATTAAAAGCCTAATAGGAAACCTTTTTATAGATACACAAGATGTGCAAGGAGTAAAGACAAATTGATAAACTGTGTGCAGATTCTAAAATGTATTCTCAGACACAACAGATTATAGATATATTTACAAAATCTTATGCAAAACAGTTTGGCTCCACAAAACAGATTTTATTTAAAAAAAGAATTGTGTAAACTGGATCCAAACAAAGCACAGGGAGGAGACAGAATTAGCAACAATGGCAATAATATACTAACGGCTATGAATGAAAAATTGTGCTGGGATGTAATTTATATAGATTTAGCTTCAACATTTCACAGTTCAAAGAGAAAAACACTGATCAATAAATTAGTACAACTAGGTATTGATGTACTCTTGATAAGATGGATAGCTGCATGGCTTGCAAATAGGACATGGCAAATATCATACAATTGGACAGGTGAAATCCTTGCTGACACAGTCAGGGTTGTCCCACAGGGCTCTGTCCTAGGTCCTTATATGTTTAGATTGTACCTCTCAGACCTAACCTTCTTCTTAGGTGTTCTACAGTCTATATGCAGACGATCTGAAATGGAGTAAACTGATTAAGTGTCTTACAGATAAGACTCATCTTCAAAATAACTTGACTAAATTGACCATTTGGGCACAGGAAAATAATATGCTGATAAATGCATCAAAAACTAAACATATGAGATTTCAGAGGCAAACTGATAGGTGACTATTTAATACAGCACACAGTGCTGGAAACTGTAGCCTCATTTAAGGACGTGGGTATATGGGTAGAGTCAGCTAAGTGTTTTTCTAATATCAACCAATTGGTTAATAGTAGGTTGGGTAAAAAGATTATAAAGTCTAGGAAATCAAAAATTATGAAGTCATTGTTTGTTACATTAGACACAAACTTGAGTATGGAATGACAATATGGAAATCCCACAAGAAAACAAAGATGAGTAAAGTTGAAAGAGTACAGTGGAAATATGCCAAATATCTGAACTTGTTCAATGTTTCTTACAGACATCTAAGAGGAGATCTTATTCGCGTATGTAGGTCAATTACAGACAACTATCTCTGGGAATGTTTGGGGTTATCAAAGAGTACTAGAGAATCATCAGAATCTATGTAGAAGATTCTATAGGAATGAGAAATGTACTAATTGGTTCTCTGACAGAGTAGCTGATGCATGGAACAGACTACCAAATTACATTAAAGTACTAGTTTAGATATTTTTAAGAACAGCCTGGATACCTACTATGGGAACAAGTGTTTTGGTATATTGGCAAGCTAGAAGGGCATTAATGCTTGAAATATGTGTATGCAAGTCATTTGGGGATTCAATGAATGACAGCTTGGAGCTCTCTGCAAAACTTAGTCAGCCAGAGCCTTTTAACTACACTCTTCCCCTATGAGGGCACACAAATCATCACACAATCTCAAAATAAAACAGACCCCCTCCTCTAGTCCTTTACCCAGTCAACAAAAAGTTATCCAAATAATGCACAGCCTTCTGCCATGATGCAGCCTGTTCCCATGCACACTACTGGGGTAAACTTCTCAATGGCTGCACTTGTACAACCCATGGGCATAGCTTCTGCAAAATAAAACTTACCTTTCAAGTTGTACATAAAAATAAGTTGCTTCGCCCTACTGATAGGTAGCAAACAAAATGCTGCTTCATTGTGTAGTTTTACCAATGATGATTCAGCAATGCTCTGAATCAGCTGTGCTGCTTCATTCAAAAATGCATACTGTGCTTCTACTTAATGTTGGTCAACAGCATCACTGATGGAAGTTTCCTCAGAGACAAAAGCTGATGAAGCCTGTACGACACTGACTTTTTTTTGACCCTGTATTCCAAAAATGAGAAAAATCTAATGGACCTAAAAAACCTACCAGCTCATAACTTCTTATTCATCAGTTTTTGTAAAATATCTTCCTTGTACTTTACCGATTACTAATCAATGCATAACTTTTCAAACCACTGTTGTCTGTTAAAAATTTACAAGAAAAGCCTTCAATCATCTCTTGGGCCAAATCCATCAAAGGATAACATTGCAAATGAACAATTAGTACATCAATTCTGGTATGGGAATGCTTTGGCCACTCCACCCCATCCCCTAAAAGGCAATTGACCTTCAAGACTCAAGCAATGCTTCCTCTTCTTCTCAGGGACAACTCTCCAGCTTGACCCAATTTACTGATTATTTGCATGCCCTTAAAGCCTCACACCCCTTCACGTTCTTTATTTCTGGTAAATGCACTCTCCTCTCTGCAGGCCACCAAGAAAAGGAACACACACGTGCAAAACAGCATACTGACTAACTACATCTTTGAACATTAAACACCCAGGAGAAGCCATCTATTCTCTAAATCCACTGGGACTGCCTTACACTCCCTATCTTATCAATCATGGTCCCTAACCAAATGTAGCATGTCTGCATTCCCAAATTAGTGACTTATCTACCACTTTAATTTTACTAAAATGCTGATCGTTATACAGGCATGCATTCCCTCCTCTCAAGTGCTGCACCTCCTTTATCATTAGCAGGTAGTCCGGCACGGAGAGGCACTGCTTTGGATCCTTTTCTAAAATAACAATCATAAAAAGGAATAAAACATAGCACCCAGCTGTCCCACAATCTGTTCTTAATCTTCAAAAGCTTTCTCCTCACCTCAGCTGCCAAGGCCAACATAAGGCTTCTGCCACTGCAATAGTCTGAGCCTTATCAGCATTAATAAATTCATAAGTATTAGTATGCTCACCTTGCTAAATCATCTGATTTACTACTCGGGGAATGTGCACTGTGATAATAGCTTCCAGGCTGCTCCTTAAAAATGCCTGCAGGCATTGCTGCACCAGATCAGCTGTCATCTGGCCCACCTCTGTCATCTTCCAAACCATCTGTTCAAATGGCAGCTGCACCAAATTTGACCCCATCTGAGGTCCACATAACCCACTAGTCACCTCCTCTGGATCCCTGTTCTGCAACACTTGTTCCTGTAACTGTTCCTGCTCTTCTCTCTCCTCTCACAGTAGCAGATTACTTCACCTTACCTACCTCTTACAAACCTTGTAGCAAACTTATTAAATGCTCAATAATCTGCATCGCCACCACTGTTACCTTCCTTTGAGCTACATCAATATTATTACCACACACTGCAAAACTTTCAGCCATAACTACCTGCCCACTTGACAAAAGTAACTGCATACAGCTCTAAATCAACCACTCCTAATCACTTTCCTCACAAATGGATGCCTGGCCTAGCAAGGAGTCACAGTGGTGCTGGCAAAATTGTCCTGCAACAACACAGCCACTCCAAAGAGAATGCAAGCCCAACCACCATCACCTTCAGTATTAATTTCCTGATGCCCAAACCTAAAATCTTCCTTCCCCACTTCTATCATATCCTGTTATCACGTCTACCCTCAGATGGAAGGCTTTGCAAGACAACAAAGTCTGCCAAGGCAAAGCCCTAATACACAACAGAAAACAGACCATTAGCAAAGTACTTAAAATAACCTAGTATGTAACAGAATAAATAACCATACTAGAAGTAAAAAAACAAAAACAAAAAGACTTTCTTTCTAGGTGCGAAGTATATATTAACATTGTATGTTAATAACCAAACACGCATTGTTCCCTTTTTTCCTGACAGTTCATTTCTCTAATTGTCCTTTGGGTCTCTAACCTTATATCCAGATTTAATCACACAACTGACTATTCAAGCTGCATTTTTCAACTTTACCAGTTGAAACCACAATACACAATGGAAAATGTTTGACAACCAAGAATCAGAAAATAAATACTTTGAAAATTATTATATTTTACATATAGCACATTTTAAATGCTCCTTAGATGTTTAATCTGCGGGTTTACTGCCATGGTCTGGAATCCAGATTAATTTAAAATGAAGGAACAGTAATCTAAAAGTGACCGCTGCAGTGACTTCATAATTTATTTAAAAAGCAATGCAGCATGTACGTGTTAATAAAACATGGAGCTACATGCACAGGAATTTGCAAATAACTGTCAGCCTCTTAGTTGATTTAACATGTTAATCTACAAAATGAAGAACACCAACAAACCAAGTACAGAGGACTATTGTCCCAATAATATTATTTGTGGCTTTCAGTTTCATTGTTCAGACCAGGGTTCTATACTTCTCTGTTGTTTAGTGTAGCCTTGCAAGTCCATTCTAGAAGTGTAGGTTTTGATCAAATTATATCTGCTTGACAGATTATGAGGCAGTGGTGCTCAAAAACAGCTTGGAGTTTTTTTTTTCTTTATTTTTATCACATTGATACAATCATGTTTAATTTTCTATGTAAACAAAGCTATGCCTTCTCTCTCTCTCTCTCAAAATGAGTTTCTAATTTTTTCAGAATAAAGTAATATATTTTGAATTGCTCACTTATTTAAAATATTTAGATAATATTTTAAAGCATCAACAAAGTGCATCTTTATTTTTTTTTTCATTTCCTTTACGGCCCCAGCAAAAGTGGGAGGGCATTAATAAAACTGTTTAATATAGAGAGATAAACAGCAATCATACCAATTAGTAAATATATATTTTGTCAGCTGTCAGAGGGTCAAAGACATTTTAATAGCCAAGACCGTCAGTCCTGCCATTCAGTATGCTGCTTGACCATTTTGTTGCTGATGGGGAAACAATGTCAATGAATGAGCCCGCCATAAAAAAAAGAAGAAAAAAAAAAAATTATTCCCCAGGACTAAATTGTTGCTTAGATGACTTTTTATAAAATGGCTAAATTACTAGAGTGATTTTAAATGTCATAAATGTGCTTGTGACAGTATTAAATTAAGTTAATTTGTTATAAACGCATACCATTCCATTTTCACATCAGACTCACATGCTTAAAAATGTTACATCAACAGGATAAGAGAGAACATTTAATAATAAAATTTATCATAATTTAGCTTTCTGTACATACTTTTATGACCATCAACAACACATAATACGTTGTCAGTAATAACAAAGGCTCCACTATTAAGATGTCCCAAACTGTGGTCTTGCATACCTCTACCGATTAAGGGCCTCCATTGGGCACATTTCAACACCACAGTGAAATGTATAACATTTTTAATACCATTATAACATCACTTGGAGAAAAGTACACTTTTCCTTTAACTCCATCTGCTTGCTAAATTCTATTTTGTGCCTCTGTTTAGCTCAAAAATAGAGAAACACATTAAATGAACAGTATTGCCACCCATTTTTTTTTTTAATCATTGCATTCACAATCTAATTCCAGGTAATGCATCAAGGAAGTTCCAGGTAAGTTAGCGGTTGAAGGAGCCTTCAATAATGTTCTATAATGATTAGCCGTGAATGGCATCAGACCATGTAAGTTTCCCAGTATGAAGCCATCACTCAGTTTCAAATACCACAGCGGTAATCTCAGGTGGAAGCAATCAGTTATGGCCTTCAAAGCTGAAAATCGTATGTTAGGTTGCCAGAAAAGACATCAATTTATACTGGAACCTAGTGGTAGTAATTTACACAGCAGTCAACATGCTGTTTAATGAACATCTTTGTGTAATATAGCACAATTGCATTTGACTTCTTTAGTCTTCTGTAACCCAGAACCTTGGTGATGGCTAGTTTTATAAGCACTACGATTTAATGCAGATTATACATATGGCACAGCGGATGCTCTCTTCCTTTGTTTCAAGAGTGCCTGCTAAACAGGCCACACAAACATGTAATGCAGCACAGCATTTTCCTCTTCTGTTTTTTTCATGTTCAACATTTAGTTGAATCTTCTAATTTTACAGTGATCAGGCTTCACTGTTTCTTTGCATTACATGACTTTGCACGACAGTCACAAACCTACAAATACCTGAATGTTCCACAGTAGGATAGGTCCCCACACTTGCTGTGCTAGGAAAGCAGCTTACTCAGTGATGTTGCACAGAAATAAAAGCTTCTTTAAAGGGAGTCATCACCATCATCCCATTTATATTAACAATAGATTGTTTCAACTTCACAGAAGTGAATGGCTGTACTCAGACATGTGAACCTCCAGAGTGGAAGCTAGCCTATGGCACATTAAGATGAGAGGTTTGAAGTAATATTTTGTGGAAAAAAATTATCATAGATTTAGCTCAGAAGAGGAGGAGGAATAGCATTCAACTTTGATTCATATTATAGCAAAAAATCAAGCCCAAAAAGACATCAGGTTGAAAAAAGAACATTTTGTCACCAATGTAAATTAAGGAAAACAAAGCAAGACAGAATCATCCCCAAACCTCAGAATTACTACTTTGGAATAAATACAGTATCTTTTTTAATATAGGTTAACGGGTTCATACTATGCTAATGACCATCAAGATCTTTAGAAGCCTAACTGTGCAATTCAACCCAGTTTTGTCCCAGATATCCTTGGATGCCTATATGGTGGGGTATGTTAGTAAGGAGTTAGCCAAGGGTTATGACTGTGGAGGGGGGGGGGGTTATGTTAGTCGAAGATTAATTTACTTATCAACCTCTGTCCATCAGAGACACGGGGGCAAGGCAAGGGGTGAATTTGCAATTTCCAATCTAATGATGGAGGCTTGTTTTGAACAGGTTCAGAGATACTCTGCTTTACATAGATGGGGAGCTTATTCCATAGCATGGGGATCCTTTGACACACACCAGTCCCTCCAGCAGGTTCTATTTTATTGCAGACAAAGTTCACATCCTTGCATCTAGTGTTTCCGGTGTTTGTCTTGTGGATGTGCAAGCATCCATCATGGCTGGTTCCAAGGACACTTTGTACACAAGTCATAGATCACCTCTTAGTAAACTATAGGACACTGAGTACAGAGATAGGATCTTAAGGCAATCTGTATAGGGCAAGGTATTCATACCCTGCATTCTCCTGGTGAGAAATCTTTGAAGGCATTCCAACTGTAAGACAAGGTACATGCCAAAGAGGGCAATGTCTTCAATGATGGGACTGATAAGGGCCAAGTAGACGGGTACTTTAACTTACTTGGACCTGGAATTCATATCCTTGCTAATAAGTTGGGTGACAGAATTATTTCCTTAATAACTTAACTATAGGTTGGTCAAACACCAGATTACCATCTAATTATATCCCCAGATCTCTATCAGGTCAAAGTTTAGAGTGATTTTATCGAAGTAATTAACTTAGGTGGACTCTTTCGCTAAGGGCACAATAATGTATTTCTTTGTTCTAAGCTTTAATCTGTGGCTTTCACACCAGTCATTTGTTTGTTTTAGACCATGAAGTAGAATATTGGTGTTATGGGAAAATCTATGAGAGCTTCCAATTTACAGTCATCTACGAACATGATGAGAAAGAGGCCTTCGACATTAGCCTTGACATCCAAGTAGATGTCAAACAGGAGCAGGAAAACAGAGCCCTGGGGTACTTCAATGGTGACCAGTCTCTTGGTGGAAGTGGTCTTAACAGTCCTCTCATCTTGGGTCCTTGTCAGCCAGCTGGCAATCCAGTGAGTTATGTAGGGATTTATATCTAGCTCAGAGATGCTCAACAATACCAGAGTCGGATATTGTTTCAAATGCCTTGGCAAGGTCAAGGTAAGAGGTATGCACCATTTTCCCCATTGTCTATAACCATGGGGATCCTCTCAAACTCGTCTATCAGGTTGAGTAGGCAAGACCTTCCCTTAAAGCCAAATTGGGGTGGGTCTAGTGTCTGTAGGTTGCCAATGTCCTTGCTGATGCACAATGATTCATTTCATGCTTCATATTTTAGGCTGGTCAGACTGATGGGTCTGTAGTCCCTAGGGTCAGTTGATGGTCCACGCTTATGAAAAGGGGTGACCGTTGCAGCCCTCCATTCATCTGGCACATAACCTATTTTAAGGCTGTAGTTAATGACTGCCTCAAGTGGTCCTGCCAAGTCATTTTTTATGCTATTTAGGAGTCAACTGGGGATAGTGCTGGGACCCAGTGAAGCAGTGGTTTTGGCCTTAGCGAGCACCTCAAGGACCTGCTCCCTGTTGATATTTGGGGTAATATGCTAAAAGATTTCACAGGGGGTATTGGGGGGGGGGAACTGAAATTAGAGCTAAATTTATCAGTCAGTAGATTTGCTATGTCACCATGGTCAGTGAAGGTTATGCAATTTATCAGCAGTTCTACACACTGTTGAGTATTACCTTTAAGATTCCTGGCATGGCTGAGGAAGGCCTTGTGATTGTCCTTACCCTGGAAAGCTTAAGTGATCTCATAATTGGCCTTCATGGACCTTATTAGACCTCTTGGTTTCTTAGTTGAATCAGAGAGGTCTTGTCTCCATCAGAGTTGCATTTTCTGATTTTGGCCAGGACTTTTTTTGTTATATATCCTGTTAAGGTAATGATGCCACCAGTGTGGTTTATGGCATTAGCTCTGAGCTTACTTCTGGTAGGTATGGCAGCCTTAATGCAGCTGTGATCTTGGGGTTTGGGGGAGACATGAATTTTGAGAAACTGCTGCTACTTAAGATGTAGTTTGCTTTAGTTTAGTTCTCAACTGTTATGGTTTTAGTTTTTTGGGGATGACTTACTTTGCAGGAGACAGCTATATGGTCAGACTTCACCAGTGAGTATGTAACTGGGGGGGGGGGGTGCTTGCAACTTTCTCCCATGTCATTGAGTACTATGTCCAATATGTTTTATCCTCTGGTTGGATAGTGCACTATCTGGTCCAGTGTGTTTGTGTGATGAAGTCGCGAAAATAGGGTATTTGGTTGTATGACGAGTGCCTCAATTAGGTTTAGGTAAGTTGTGAGTTCCTGGGCCATAGATAGCTTTCCAGTACAGGTTAGGAAACCTTGCCTATGGAGATGTGGATGAACTCCAGGGCATCTTCCTTGAGTTGTATTTACTGCCAACATAAATTGGGACACCTCCATCTTTACCACCGTCTGTGCTGCTGTTACACACACACACACACACACACACACACACACACACATAAAATCGGAAAGACAGTAGTGCTAAGAACAATTTAAAGTACCTTTCAGTTTGATAGAAACAACATACTGTGATTGTTAAATTTTGTAAAAATATGTCTTAAGTTTGCAGGAAATCACTAGCAGTAGTAGAGTGTACTGCCAAAATAACTAGTTTGTTCCTTAATGCCACACAAATGGACATCAGATGAATAATCTCAAAGATCACAGCACTAAATGTCAGAATGCCTCAGTTTCGTGGAACATTCTGTTCAGATTTTTTGCCATTCAGAATAACCAAGTGTACATGGATAAATGGCAACAGTCATACTGTTTGATTAGTCAAATACATGAAGATGAAGGGCTGATGAATGTCGGTGCTGTCCCTGTGTGATATCATTCAGAACCAGACAGAATAGCTGGAAAGAACAGCAAAGGTGATTACAATTAGTTCTGACTCACTGATTTGTCATGGGCTGTTTAGTGCCTGCTATGATCAGCAACAAACAGCATGGGAGGGTAATTGGGCAAGAAAGCAGGAGTAAAATTTATTAGTTCACTAATGAATTTCTTTAAGGCTACCAGAAATGCAGAATAAGTGCGAGTTTGTTAGACAATATATATATATATTGTCGCTGTGTCTTTCGGCTTTTCCCGGTTAGGGGTCGCCAAAGCGGAATTCGTGCCGCTAATGATTAGTAGTTGATTTTTACGTGCCGAGTTACCAGCCCTGACGCACAACCTTCAATGAAGGTACACCCATTCACGCATGTCTCCACGCAGAAGATGGTGTAGCTGAGAATCAAACCGGCCTGCGTTTTAATGTGAGACAACAATGCTACCACAGCACCACCGGACAATTTAAAAAAACTTCCTCACTCCACCGTGGCAACATTTTCTCAGACCATGCGTGCGTTGCACATATACCAATATGGATTTAAACGCATTCTACACTCCCATGCAGAAGTTAAACTGGCCATTGCATTGAGAGAAGGTAAGTGACCTTTCTGTTGAGAGAGAAGGGGTGAGGCTGTGTGCAAGTCTAATTTAAACTAGCCAATATGTTTGTATGAGAGATAAAGTGCATGTGTATTGCTGTGTGGGAGACGTGTGTGTATGGAATTTAAACTAGTCATTCACTGCTGTGTGAAAGAAAAGGTGTGTGTGTTGCTGTGTGGGAGCACAGAAAAGGTAGGTAGGTAGGTAGGTGTGTGTGTGTGTGTGTGTGTGTGTGTGTGTGTGTGTGCGCACGCACACGCATGTGTTAAAACATACCTCTCAGATGTCCTGATTTAGCCTCATAGTTTGTCTGTTTTTCATGAAATGTGTGGTTTTCTAGCAAATCAAGGATATCATTCAGAAAATCCATGCCAACACAAACCCTGTTATTCTAGCAACTTTCTAAGTTAAAAAGAGCAATATTTAAAATCTCTCTCAGTTTGGGGCCATTGCATCCTCATTATTTCAGGCTTTGTCCAGATTTTGCAGAATGCCCTTATTTTTGCCTCAAATTTTTGGCCTATTCTGCAACATTTGTGGTCTTCTGCCAATTCACTGAGGCTTGAAATAATGAAATAATGTCATATGTTCGAGTTTCATAGGAGGTTTCTAGGCCAAAGGCCCTGGGCCCCTTACAAGCCTAGCCAAGCACTTATCCTCAAAAAAGAAACCTCAGTCAGCATCTGTCACTCCTGTCAATGAGGGACAAAGGTGGAAACCCTGGGACAAATTTGTGATTTCTCATCCACTCGTCAAGGCTGCCCTTGAAGAGGGTCAGCGAGGCACTGTGACATGTATGGGAAGTCTCTGGGAGACAAACCTCTCTCCCCAACAGGTTTTGTTAATGTCACCTATTAGATTTAGGCCCATCAAGCAGGTAATGCAGGAGGAGTTAGTCTTACAGATATGGAGCATCTCTAGTAGGGCAGGGTCTGACATTGCCTTGTAGGCAAGAGACATTATCACCTGTAAACAATCTGTACGATAAGTGATGGTGATTTGAGCCTGTCCGCATTGGACAGGTGTTAGAGGCTATGCATTCTCTGTCTGGTATTTCTGTGGCCTTTCCAGTTGATGCAGGTATTTGGAGAGGCACATATCAAACTGGGTGTTGTACTCAATTATAGGTGTAATGAGGGAGGAGTAGAGATAATAACCTCTTTTTCTGGATGTAATCCCTTTACTTATGAGATGAACCAAGTAAAAGGTTTTTCTGACCACTGCCGCCACATGACGGTCGAATGAGAGATTGATGTCAACCTGAGTAGCCAGGTTTCTCATCACAGGTTGTGTGCTTAGGGGGTTGCCGTTGATGTGTTAATCAGTAAGGCAGTGTTTTTGCCAAATGGTATGATAATACTCTTTTTGCATTTAACTTAAGGCCATGACTTTGGCACCAGTTATTTGTACGTGTGAGACCCTCTTGCAGTATGTAAACATCATTTGGGGAGTCAATGACAGATCCCAACTTAGTCATCTGCAAACTTGGTCAGCCACAGCCCCTTTGTCTGGACCTCTGAGAAATACATGTCGAACAGTAGGGGTTCCCAGGACAGATCCCTGGGGAGCACCATTAGTAGCAGGTCTGCTGTCTGAGGTGGTGGCACCTATTTCGACCTTGTGGATCTTACCTGTGAGCCAGTTGGCCACCAATCTGACAAGATTGGGATTAATACCAAGTTACCTTTTCAATGATGCTTGAGTGGGGGATTCTGTCAGAGGCCTTGGCCAGATCAAGGTAAGCTGTATGTATGGACTTTCCCTCATCCAAGGCCTTGGTGACAGTCTCAGAGAAGGTTCAATATGCAAGATCTGCTCCTGATGAATCCGTATTGGGTGGGCTTGGGCGCTTGGAGATTTCTTATGTATTTGTTTATGAGATCCATAATAATACACTCCATTGCTTTCAGACTTCATTTCCTTGGGAAAAGGCATGCCAAGACCAATGCAGTTATTCTAGTAACTTTCCAAGTCTTAAAAGAGCAATATTTAAAATCTGTGTATTTTGGGCCTTTGTCCCCCATTATTTTAGGCTTTGTCCAGATTTCTTATTCTATGAGGTTGAGAGGTATGTTATGTAATGCTCTAGTTAGTGGGGATGGCAGGTTGGTCAGTTAATTTGATCAGGCTTAACTCTGTAACTTGGTTACAGGAGGTAACAGCCTGAATCCTCTACACCACCTACCAGATCACTGAATGAATTGTGAGCTTCAGTGGAGAGAAGAGCCTGAATCCTGTACAGACTACCAGACTGCTGATGGAATTGAGAGTTTGAGGTCATTTTCAGGGAATTATGAGTCTTGGTACATTTCCAAGGGATTATTAGTTTCAGTTTATTTTCATGGAATTGTGAGTTTATGGCAACTATGATCTTGCTGGTTTGTCAGTCATTCCCCATTGCATTCCCATTGCAATATTACCAGCTTACCAATATTTTTTAATGTAACATAGGCAATTAATTCTTCAAGGGCAGGAGGCACTGAATTTGTAGATGAAACACTGAAATGTAAAGTTCTTTGCCAGTACCCACCTCTGTTACAGATCTCTTTAATGTGGAATTATTCAGATGTCTTCTACTTCTGCAGAGATTATGTTTACTGACTGAAATTGGCAGATTGTAATGACAGATGTTTGAGTGGCCTTTTATGGTTGAAATTTTCTGAAATGGGGAGTTTTATCATTGGTTCATACATTTAGTTTCATTGCTTATTAGAAGAATGTTCAAATCTTCAAATTCAAGCACATTCTAACAACTGATGCTGTATTATACAAAGAATACAATTTAATACAATCAGGAAGGTGAATCAAAGAACACACATATGTATGCATGGCCCTAAAAATATGTGCAAGGAGTCTAGAGTTTGATAGCTCAAAGGTAAGCAATCCATAACTGGCCAGATGCATTTTCATTGAATGTGGGTTTTCATGTCTTTTCAATGAATGTGAGCTTCAAGGGCAGAGAAGTTTACTGCTCACGCCAAGTCTGTTTTCATTGAGACTGTATTGTTTGTTCAGCAAATGGCTATTAATGTTTGTGCTATTTTATTGCAAAATCTGTAATCATTGTAGAAGTAAATAAGAAAACAGTATCCACCCTGATATGTTTGAACAGTGTTTATGGTAAATGGGAATAACTAGCCAAGTAATAGAACACTGGAAAGGATGGGGAAGGGATTGCTGGAGGAGGGGCTGCTATGGGGGTGTACTGATCTATTACCCTATCTAGGGCCCCATTTGTCCATGATCCAAGCTCTGGTACTTTGCACTACCTACTATAAACTGTCAGAAGTTGGACTGAAACAATGAAGTGTCAATTGTAAAAAAAAATAAGCGCTTCTGTTCCAAGTTTGGTAATAAGGGAACAGAAGTGGTTATTTCACCAAAGAAACAGAGGACAAAACAGTAACAACCAACTACAACACAAAGCTTGTAGTAACTAAAAAAACACAGTAAGGCACTGCAGAGGAATCCAGGAAGTACTCAAGGACATCCATTGTAATAAAAATAAGTTTAACACAAGTAGCACAGAAAAAAGGCTTAATTGAATTGCCATGTTTTACGTCCTAAACAAAGGACTTCAGATACTAGGCCCACTATACCCACCCCATATACTTAAAAATAAATTAAACACTAATTAAAACTAATTAACCATACTTAATTTTAAAAAGGCATAGTTTTAAAGAAACAAGCACTACAATGTCTTTGTTGTGAAGGAATACAATTAGAATAACAGTATGAATGTTGAACTTATTTGTAGCACCCTGTCTAATTACAACCCAGACCATCACATCAAAAATAGAAAAAAGCACGGTAAAAATAAATGATAAAAATGAGCCATACTCCAATCCAATTATTCTACAACTGACACTTCCTTGGTTTATTCCAACGCCCAGTAGTTTATGGTGTTCGCTCTTATTTACTGTTAATTAGTAATAGCCATATTGTTGAACATGTCAGTGCAGTTCTATGGATTGTGGACCTCAAATGAAGTGGCAGCAGCCCACCCAGGTACATTCTGGGCAGTCATTTATGAAGTACTAGTAAAAATGACAACAATGATGATAAAATAAGACAATGTACGCAAGAAAGTGGAATGACAGACTCTGCTGTTAGTGTTTTGAGAAGTTAATACAGTTTCTTCTGCTGTTAGTGTTTTGAGAAGTTAATACAGTTTCTTCCTTGTCCCAAGTCTTTTTTCCTCACATTTTTCATTACTGAAAGTTGGCCTCAGTTTTGTTAGATTTGTAAAGTCATGCAAGAATTATTAATTTATTTAAAAGCACAATAATAATGTGTGATTTTATTCTATTTATGAAAATGTTATTAAAGGTTCTTGATTGAGCCTTCAGTTAGGTTATTCATTATTTTCCAAGTTGCCCAGTTTTTGTTGCATTTCTGTTTTATTTAATTGAACAAACAAAAATTCAGCAGGTTAAACCTCAGAACCTCATAGCTCAAGGGATAAAGCCAAAAACATAATGGGCCTGGAAAAAGTCAAAGGTCCAGAACCACGGACACATTTTAAGTATCACATTGCTCTTTTATGCTTAGTTGTTAGAACAGATTTTGCATTAACATGCATTTTCTGAAAGATATGAAATCTGAAACTCAAATGTCTATCATTTAAGTTTTGCAATACTCATAAATTTGCTAGTAAACCACAAATCTTATGAGGAACAGACCAAAAAATGACAAAACCAGGGATGGTCAAACATGCGCTCCAATATTTCAACATCTTTGGGAAAGAATCATGGATAAAGTGCGAAAGGCTCAAAACCATGGGCAGATTTTAAGCTTTACTTTTGCCACCAAAGCAAATTGATGAAGATAAAACAGTTCACACCACATTATTTGACCTAGCCAAGCCTTTTGACACAATCCCATACTCAAGTATAGTAGAAAAGCTGCATAAACCCTTGGATCACTAGCTGGACTGCCAACTGACTCACAGGATGCAGGATATCAAAATAGGGCAGGCTACCTTTAGCAAGAAATCAAGTCACCAATGGAGTTCCCCATGGTTCTGTGCTGAGACTTTTCCTGTTTAGCATCTACTTCATGGAAATAAAAACAAATACAAAAGGGCTTTGGCTAACTAAGCTTGAGGCGACTACAAGCTTGGAGCAAATTATTCAATTCCCAAATGACTTCATCATGCAGAAAGAGTTGTCTCAAACATTAACTGGTGCCAGAATCATGAATTTAAAATTAAACTCCAAAGAATACACTATTATATCCTTTGGGAAGTCATCGATCCCAGGTAACTACCAAATTGTCAATACCCCCCTGAAAGTTGACCCAGTTGTCTGGCATTTGGGAAACTTGTGTGGTCAATGACCTAACTTTTGACCATGGTCCCAGTGTCATAAGAAAGTCTTTCTATATTGCACAACTTATGAAAAAAGTTATTGCAACTAGATCTAGAGATGTTATTGTCTCCTTTTATGAAGCCCTCATTAGGTCAATCATTTTGTATAATGCCCACTTCGGCATGCATCTTCTCCAGACACATGCCAACTGGAATGCACACAGAGATACCTTACTACAAAGATACAAGTCCTAAACAGGTCTTGCATGGACCATCTCAAAGCCTTATCACTATACTCGGCATCCCACAGAGGGGTAAGAGGTACCCTGCGTCTGGCATTCAAGGCATCATCCAACCCAGTACTGATGAACCTACTGAACATCAGCAAGTCAAATCATATCAGAAATACTCAGTCCAGGTATTTAAAGTGAATGGTGTGGAGAGTGATACACATCACAGAGGATACCACTGTTTCAGAACAGATTCTCCATTCAAGTAAAACAAAGCTCATCCCTGTCTATATTCAAATGCACCTTGGATCTAAGGATGGGTAATAGAAAATGCACTCCAGGATTACCCCTCATGCTACTGATGGATAGAGGCAGTTCCTAAATGCTGCATCCCTTACATGGGCCCCTAGGGCTAATATACAATCATCAGACACGGGGTGGGCAAGACCAATCAGGAAATGTTAATTCAGGCACCAAAAAAGGAAATTTGCCAAAATTAAAATGTCCTCCGAGTGAGCCTTTATTGAGGTAGGAAATGGTTTTAAAAATTGCCACTTTTAGATCACTTACCCCCCCCCCCCAAATATTCAAGATTTCAGCACCTCTGCTTCATCTGGTGAAATTCTTAGATATTCATGGCTACTTTATGGAAGAGAAATAATCTGTCTTAACTTAACCCATCTTCCAATTAAATTTGAACTGCTGTCCACTTCTGTGTAGCACAATGGCCCTGGTACTCAAATATTTCACGCAGTGATGTACAGTCTGTGTGTATGCCTTTTCACAATTCAAATGTATTTATTACTGCTTGGTAGAAACTTGATTAAAGTGTAGCTATCATTCTAAGTCTTTTGGATTAAGCACTTGGGCTTCATACCAGTTGTTTTACATTAGGAAGGTTTGTGGCCTGCACTGTGGTGGCAGGACAGGTAGCTTACATCCTTCTAAGTTGGGAACTGCTGATTGAGGGCTCAGTGTCTGTTATTCTAAAAGTGTATTTGTAAAGTATAAGTAAAGGCCTAAAACGTGGCTTTTCAGCACTTCTGTGGATCCCTAGTGATATCTGCATTGCTTACTGTACTTATTTCCTCGTTTCACTTCAAAGAAAGTTATTGGTTGTCGTTTTTGCATTTAAGTTACCTGTAACACATTGCATTTAAGTTACCTGGCACTTGCTCACTAAGTCAGCACTAAAAAATTAAAAGCACTACACCCTCACAAACTCCCCTTGAGTACCTTGTTCCCCATTGGCCCTTTTTTTCAATTATAAAGGAATTCCCAATACTATTCTAGCATGTCCAAAGGTCAGTTGTCAATCTCCTCTCCGGTCCAGCTGGTGAATCTGGGAATCTTGAGGCAATGTTACAACTGCCTCATGTACACAGACAAACCTCTCCTCCTCCCAACAAATTCCAACACATATGAGAGATGCAGCCATATAGCCAAACTGGAGGCTAAGCTCTCTCAACTCAGTACTGGCGTAACCAGTCAGGAGGAGAAGGAAACCACACTCACTACAATTCCAGTCTCACACAGACCTACCATGACAGCAAACCAAACACAAACACACAAAAACATACTCGGAGGCTCTAAATAAAAATCTGCCTAAGCAGCAGAGACCTCCAAAGCAGACACCCAAGCAACCGCTACCCCAAAACAAAACACATGCAACACATAGCTCACAAAGCCAGTGTGCCGAACAGTCACAGCCCTTAAGGCTAAACACACCTGATACACCTGTAATAGGTGACTATCATCAGGCACACTGACGTCCCGCTCACCAGACTGAACAAGGAGGAGGTCACGGTGAGCTGCCTGTCAGGTGCTAGGATCCACCACATAACACAAGCACTCAGGTCACTCCAAGGCAAGTACAAATATGACTCAGTCATTGTCCATGCTGGTGTGAATGACCTGAGACGTACCTCCCTGGACTACATGAAAAGAGACAGAGGAGCTCTCTGAGCATGAAGCCCAGGCCGGTATGACCCTGACCTTGAGTAGCATCTTACCATCACCAAGAATGATGCCACAATATGAAGACAAGATAATCAATTTCAACAATTGGCTTAAGTACTGGTGTCATTCAAAGGGGATCCAATGCCCGTCAGCATGCTCGACAAGCCACGATGCTTCGCTGGGGACGGCTTGCACCTGTCACCCCTGGGCTTTTGGATATTGGCAAAGGCTCTTGCTACCCCCATAGTGCCTTTTTTAGGCAAGGCTCAAAAGACAAACCCACCTCCATAGGTATCACAAGGGATAAGAAACTAAGAGTAATGCTACTCAATGCCAGAAGTCTAAACCTCAAGATGCACGCACTCGAAACTCTCCTTAGCATGGAGAACATAGATATCTGTGCAGTAACAGAAACCTGGTTCAAGGCTCCCAAGAGCACACCAGCACTACCAGGTTATACCTCATACCATGCTTTTCGGCCCCAAAACTTGGGCCGAACCACAAAAGGAGGGGGAGTATCAATATTCGTCAAAGATACCCACACCTCCAGGTTGGTGGCACAGCACGAAGCATCAGAGACTATCCATGTGCAAATAACAGTGGGTAAAACTGCCTTCCAGTTTATAGCCTGCTACAGACCACCCTCCCAAACCCAGGAACCCCACTCGGCCTTCCTGAGAACACTGGAAAATATGAAGGTCTCTCCAAACACCATTATATTGGGTGACTTCAACTACCCAAACATAGACTGGGAGCATTACTCTAGCTCCAACACCCCAGACCAAAGGTTCCTAGAATTTATAAACTCAAATGCTATGGAACAACTTGTTACCACTCCCACAAGAGGGGAAAACATACTGGACCTGATCATCACCAACATGGGGACTCTATGCTCCAGACCAGAAGTGTATCCCTCAATGGTAAGATCAGACCATAAACTAATCTCACTGGATATTCACATCCCGACCCCACCCCCTGCCCAGAAAACCACAGTGAAAAACTTCTCTAAAGCAAATTTCACTCTCCTCAAAACAGAGGTGGAATCCTTCAAAGCCCCCGGGCCTGTTGAAAATATGGCCCAGACCGCAGAATCCTTTATAAATGCATTCTATGAACACCTTCAGGAATGCATGGATCATGCAATCCCAAATAAAACCAAGACCCAATTCTCCAAAGGCAGACGTCCTGTCTGGTGGACCCCAGCCATAAACAAACTATACAATAGGAGGAGGAAGCTACTACATGATAGAGCAAAATCCCAAAAAGGGAAGGCATCTCTGATCAGTATTAGCAAAAAACTACGGGCACTCATAAAATCGTCTAAGGCCAGCTTCGAGAGAAAAATTGCACAGGACACTAAGGATAATCACAAGGCTTTCTTTAGTTATGTTAGGAATCTGGGTGGGAATTCCCAGATATGCTCAGAATTCGTCCAAAATGACAAAAAATACACCAAACCCACAGACATTGCCAATATCCTAGCTGACAGGTTCAGCGCAAACTTCTCCCCCCCCCTCCCCACCAAAAGGGCAAATATCTATCCCAGCAGAGTGCTGCCCCCTTGACATCTCAGATGCTCAGGTAAGAGCCGCCCTCTCCAAAGCAAAAAACACAGCATCAATGGGACCAGATGGTGTCCCAGGCTGCGTCCTACATGAACTCCAAGAAGAACTAAACCCAAACATAAAACTACTGTTCAATCTCAGCCTTACTGCAGGATATGTACCCAAAGAGTGGCATACAGCAACAGTAGTCCCTCTCCACAAAGGTGGTGCCTCAACGGATCCTGGAAACTATCGCCCCATAAGCCTGACTAGCTTGGTCTGCAAAGCTATGGAAAGGATCATCATGGACCTCATAAATAAAGATATTGGGGACCTACAGACACTGGATCCTACCCAGTTGAGCTTTGTTAAGGGCAGATCCTGCCTCTTAAACCTGGTCGATTTCTTTGAAACAGTCACCAAGGCCATTGACGAGGGGAAGGTAGTCCACACAGCCTACCTGGACCTCGCAAAAGCCTTCGATACAATACCCCACTCGGGCATTATAGATAAGCTCACCAGCTTAAATATAAACCCCTATGTCACTAGATGGGTTGCAAACTGGCTCAAGGACAGAACCCACATGGTTAGAATTGCTGGAGCCATGTCAGACTCCAAACCAGTTACAAGTGGCATCCCACAAGGCTCAGTCCTGGGACCTCTCTTGTTCGGTATATATTTCTCGGAGGTACAGGCCAACACAGAAGGACTGTGGCTGACCATGTTTGCAGATGACTGCAAACTGGGCGCCATAATAGACTCTCCAGTCGCACAAGCATCGACAACTGGTGCCAGAGCCATGGCCTCAAGTTAAACGCCAAAAAGTGTATAGTCATCCCCTTTGGCAAAAACAAAGTGCCCACAAATTACCACATAGGTGGTAATCCATTAAGTACAGAAGCAATTAGGGACCTGGGGACCCAAGTTGACAGCAATCTCATTTGACAACCACGTGGCCACAGTGGTTAGAAAAACATTTTATATAGCCCACCTAATCATGAAGGGATTCACATCTAGAACAGGGGAGGTCATTGTGCCTCTTTACTCATCCCTCATCAGGCCCATAATTGAGTACAATGCCCCTTTTTGGATGTACCTTACCAGACACCTGCAGCAACTGGAAACACCCCAAAAGTACCTCACCAAGAGGATCAAAGGGCTCAAACAGATGCCATATGCTGCCCGGTTAAAGAAGCTCCAGCTCTACTCAGTGGCATACCGCCTGCTCAGAGGCGATCTGTGCCTGACATATAAAGCCATGTCCAACCCAGAATTAATGGACATGCTGCACCTCAGAAAATCCAAATCCATCGAGCTACATGCTCGAGAGACTTGAACCTCAGCACTGAAATAAATAGGACATGCTGGAGGGACAGATTCATAACCCAGAGGCTCCCTTCACTCTGGAATAAAATCCCAGTCCAGGTTAGGCAGAATCCCTCATTGGCTCTCTTCAAGAGAGAATCTTGATGAGTGGATGGGAGATCGTAGGTTTACCCCGGGTATCATTTCTGTGTCACCGTTAGAGGCACAGTATACTAACCTCGAAAAAGGGCATAGCAAAATTAATTTAAAATGGGTGGCAAAAGCCAAACACACTCTGGCTAGGCTTATAAATGTCCTAGGGCAGATAGCCTAGTATGAACCTATGAAATGGAATGTTAAAACAAGTGCTTTAGGTTCTCTTTTCATTAGCACCTATTGTGAACCTCAGATTACTAACCCCACTTCTGTGTAGTCATGCAAATGTCTCATGCTTTTCCTACATCAGTATCTCATAGCACATGCAATTGCCTGTGCTACTCAAAATTGTACTTACAAAACTGAGGCATAATCTGGACAGCATTACCCAAATATAGAGCACAAGAATACATGGGCTCCATAACAGTTACATAGTAAACTGTCCTATCATCTTACCAAATTAATATTGTGTAAACCACATATGATAGCACCGTTCAACAATTAAAGACAAGAGGAGGATTATAGCAATGCTTTCTATTTAACTAAGAACCCATGGCTTACTCTACTTTCTATGGGGAGTTTCATATCAACAAGTTTGATCTGAGCTCTGCATTGAGGGCATTAGCTTGTCCATGCAGTTAACTTCCCTGTACCACAGATGGCAGATTTGCAGGAACAGGCAAAAGTGATTCATAAATAAATGTCTCTCATTGCCTATGTCTACAGAATATATTATATGAAAGAAGGATTTGCTACTGCATTGACTATCCTGAAGTCCTGATCATACTTGCTCTCTGTGTGTAATATGTATGGTAGGTTTACCACTTCAATGGTTTTATTCAACCCAACACAAACCAAGTTGTCTTCTTTGCTCTACATTCCAGGACTGCCATCCTTTTAAAAACTGACCACATGGCCTACTACTACTGTATCTGTTAAGTTCCTGAAAAATCTATTTCATTTCACACATTTCAACCCATCATCTCAGACAGTCATTCCATCAATAACCTACCAAATATCTACATCAGATGCATATCAAAATCTGCACCTTATCGATTGATTAAAGTGCAATATTAATTTTCTCACTATGACAATGAGCATCTCTAAAACTCTGACTTTTACAACTTATTAACCTCAAAAAACATTCTTACATCATGCTAAAAATGCACTATTGTTCAATATTCCTACCTCTTCACTCACAGAATAATCCAGTTCCATAGCAAATAGAGATGTTCTTCACAAATTACTAGACCATCTTAATGGATTCTCAGCAACGATGTATCAATGGCTTTAATATTATAATAATCAGCTTTCATGACACTGACGAGATTAACAGCATGGACAAAAGTCACCGTGCAGTAGCATTGTTTATGGACTGGAACAGGGCCTTTGAGCAAGTTAATTAAATTTTTACAATTGTTCTGTCACCCTGCTTACACAGACTGATGTTTTCTGATGTTATCAACTTGATCAGTGTCTACCTCACAAGCTACGTCATTCAGGTTCATTACTGGAACACCCACTGCCCTGTGGGACCTCTGCTTCAGGTCCCATGCAAGGATCAATCCCAAGAACCACGCTTCTCTCTTTACATAATTGGCCTTCACTCCTCATATCATTTAATCATATTCAAAATTAAGATGCTCTCCTAGTCTACCATAGGGACCAGTTAAGCAAAATCATAGTCACTGCTACAAAGTGCTTTGTGCTACACATTCATATGGCTTCTCAACACAGCCTTCCAAATAAATTGTGGCAAATTAGATTCACTGATCTTTTATGCTCCTGCCCCTCCATTTTCTCCCCAGGACACGTGGGATAAGCCCATCAGTCAAGTCAATAATTATGTCGTCGCTGGGTAAATTTATCCCTCAGTCTAAGCCTTCCTTATCACATTACTACCTCCACATCCAAGGAATTCTTCAGCATAAACTCACTCTGAAACTAGCTTTGTAGAAAAGAGCCTCCATATCAAAGAAAGTCTTAATACAAAGGGCTTTAACATAAATCATCCTTATAAATATGCACAAATTATGAAAATGCACACACACAAAGAACAATCTCAAGATTCTTCATTTCATACATTAGCCCATCCATTTATGTATCACAGTATGTTGCCAAGCACAACATAACAGAAAAAAAACAGGGCCTGATTTTCCTACATATAGCACTATACAAGTTATTCTACAACTTATCTCCCCCTTCGTAGGTTTGACACCATTAAAACCACCTCTCTACCTTCCTCTCAGATTGCAATCTGCAGATGCCATATCTGTAAAAAGGCCAACATGCAGTCTCTCCAAGGCTGAAGTCACTTCTGGTAAACTTGACCAGCTATGTGGAACAGTCTCCCTGCCACAATAAAAAGCTCTACCCACAATCTTCATTTAGAACTGCTGACTCTGCAACTGTTCTCTCCTTAAAAACATTCCACAAACTTTGTCTCCTTTATATTCCACAACAAATCTGCATTTCTTCCATTTTTTATTTTTATACATGTTGTATTTCTATTTTTACATTTTTTTAGTTCTACTAAAACATGCACAGTATCCCATGTTTTAACCACTATATTTCAAAAATATTGCATTTATTATACTTTGTTTCATCAACTGACTTAACTTCAGTGTATGTTAATATGTGCAGTCAATACCATTTACCTTATTTGCACAATGTTAAACATGCACAATATATAGCACTACTGTAGTTTACAATTACAGTCAACATGTTTTACTTGTGCATTCATTTACTTGTGTGTCTATCTCCGAAGTTTGTTCCGAGAACTGTAATTAGAGTTATGAGAACCATTCATGTTTTGCTTTATCAGCTCCTATATTTGCAGTTGTACCTTTATAAAAGCCATCTCATTTGTTCAGCTATATAAATTTAAGTTACAACTACTCCATCCAAACTCAACACTGATAACAAAACGTGAATATAAATAAAATCAAAAACTGGACCAAAACAAACTGGTCAGAAAATATTACTATCCAATCAGACAAGGAATAATTAAAATAAAATTAACATAACTAGGACTTAACATTTTAGTCCTCAAGTCAAAACTAATCTTGACTACATTATATAAAAACTAAAAGAAAATGTCCAGCAATACATTACAAAGAAAAAGCTTAGAAATTACCAGAAAATAAAAGTCAAAAATCCCGAGAGTCCAATCATAAAGGTGCATAAAAATGTAGTCAATCAGTGTGCGGTTATACAGTTGTGCAGTTACTCTATCAAGTAAGATGAATAAGAAACAGTATTAAAGTACAAAAACATTTGAAAATGGAAAAATTCATATCTGGAAGTCTGGTTAATATGGTACATGGAATATGTTGTAGTTCAGAGAACGGATTTTTGTGTCTTGTCTCCTTGGCACGCACTAAGAATCTCATTACATAATCATATAGTCCTGATATTTTATGTACTGCACACCAGATTTCTACATTATTCTAAGTAATGGAATTAATCCAAAATGTCTGCCTTCCTCTTTAATGGTTATAGATCTTGTAATGCATGCCTTTTTGCTTTATTTACTAAGTGGTGACTTATTATTCAAGGCTGATTCGGTCCAGGATACAAAACATAACCTATATGATATTTATTTAACTTGTGACTTTATTAAAAATATTACAAAAAATGTAGCCAGAAGCAATTTAAGTAATCATAAATCAGATGTGGGCACATAATACTAAACATTTTCTGTTGCTCTCAGCTCTGCTGTTCAAAAGGAATACAGTCCTGATTATGACGCGGATGACCTAGTTTTGATTAGAGGCCAGAAGGTGGAAGAGCGGATGGTAGAAAAGAGAAAAATATTAAGTTGAAAGCCTGATAATACCTCTAATGTGAGAGGTAATAAAGACGTGCTGCAGTACACCTTAAAAACGAGCTCTAGTGGAGACAGACAAGAGCAGTTTGAAGTGCCATGGCTACTAATATGGAGTATAAAAGGAATATCACCATGGCGATAGAGATAACTTCCTTGTTATGCCTTTGTCTTGCCCCCCACATAGTGCCTAAACAGAACTGAAGGCCTTACCTTCAAGCTCACCATCAGGCCATGGTTTGATGACCCCAGCATGTCCAGTCCTCTATCTTTTGACAGGGAGTCTAAAACTTTGCACATAAAAGAATTTCTGCCTGTACACGACAGGCACACCAGCCAAACTGACATGTCTGGGGTATTCCTCAACTTCAAATTCCCCATGGAAAATGGAACTCAGGCTTACTAGCTATCCAGTGTTTGTGATAACTAAACCTGCCAAACCAACCTGTGTGAAACCAGTTTGCAGAGAGGAAAGAAGCATACATTGCATCTGCAAATTGGAATGATACAATCTGTGTGAAAACTATTGAAGAAAAAATGTGCATTTCTTCTGCATACGCAATTCTGCTGCTAGCGATTATGTTCTGTACAGGGATGCCATTTTCTTCACATTATGGCATCAAATATAAAATGGCTAGTGTCTGTCATTACTGAATTACATCAGCAGAGGATTAAGCAAAACATTAAGTAGAAGGCACATGTAATATGACTTTAGGAAATGAAGAGGAAGGGTAGGGATACTTTGCAATCTACAGAGCGTAAGAGTGCACACAGATCACAAACTTGGGGGGTGTTTGGTTATTCCACAATTCCCTAAAAAAATGCTTTTACGGATAACAGGTAGATGAATGATATGGGAGTGTTAATAAGCGGAAAGCTGAGAACACTGGGAAGCAACTATACCCTAAATGAGGATGACCGATTATGTCAGCAAGTTACCGGAGGAGTGGGAGAAAATGAGAGAGAACGCAGATGTAAACATATTAACTGGGGATTTTAATGCAGATTTGGATAAACCTAAGGACAGGTTATACCACAAAGGTAGAATATTATAAAATGTCAAAAATTACCAGTAGAGTGGATAGATAAGAGGGTAGAGGGATGTGTAGAGGAATCACTACCCAGAAGAGATGGCTGTAACCTTTTTAAGAAATCGGGAGAACCAGGGCAGTAGAACAGAGTGACTGTTGGCTCCCACAGAGTTAATGAGTTGTATAAGAAATATTTATATTAAAGGAATAGTTTTGCCCAGCCATGCACCCTTTTTTCCACAGTATATCCCAGAAGAGGGTTATAGGGTAAGCAGAGGGAGGTTGGTGCATTACAACTGGGGAGGTGACAAAAAGAAAGAAATTAGACAGATGTTTTGGAAAGACAGAGGCAAGATAAGGATATGCTCTGATGGGAGTAGTGGGAAGGGTGTAAAGCAGCCTTGAGGGGGTGATCTAACAGAGAAAGAGGGGACCAAAGCAGGATAAGGTAGGGAAGAGGGAATCTGAAATCATTACAGAGATTCCAAGATCACTGACTTTTATGACCATGCTTACCTTGACAGTGCGCTCCCCTCAACTTAAACCTTATTTTTTGAGGAGGGCCATAACAGTTAATCCTGAAGTAAGCTTGGGAATACCCATCCAGTCATCTAAGTTATGTTTAAGCAAGACAATGAGTCATACTGACTAGCATGCAAGGAAAATTTACTCAGGAGATTTGGTAGGCACTAGCATATAAATCAGCCCCTTCACCATGGATATCAGTTTGTTAAAATTTATATTCCTGGTTCACTTGCAGGTACAGCTATCAGCCTTGCATACATACAGGAGGGTACAGGATAATCAGATCTGTAACAGTTTAGTAAGCAAGACAGATTTCCCACTGAACGTCTGTAAGACATTAAATAAAGGGATAGAGCTTTTGATCTCACTTGGTGGCTCAGGGATTTTATTTCTCTGATGTTTTTGTTAGGAACATTCGGTGCCTTTCTAATTGATATTTGTAATGAGATGCATCTGAAAAGGGACAGTCTGCTCAATAAGTGGCCTGATCAAGGATAGGTTTAAGAGATTAATTACCCTCTTCAGACCTTGATGGTGTGAGATGGGCTAGGTTTTCAGAAGGTACCCCACACAGAGTGAGAGTGGAAGGCATTGTGGAAAGCCCATGATGTTTAGGTTGGCAGTTCAAATACAAAGTTTAAAAGATGAGGTTTTTGTTTAGATGTGATCTCACAACCAATAGGCTCTACAGGGAAAAGGGAGAGAACACTGGAGCAATTCAGGTCATCTGCTGGAGAGGGTTTACAGAGTGAAGGCTCCAAAGAAGTGGCAATTTGGGGTAACTGGTTAATAATGCAGTACTGCAGAGCCCTACTAAATGGAAAAACTGAGTGGGTTTTAGCAGGCATTAAACAGGTAACAAAAATCCATTAAACTGACAACTGCAGAAGAGTTTGGAGTTTTGATAAAATATTTAGGGAGAATATTCTATTCTTTTAAGTAAGGGTAAGCATACTCTAAGATCTCAGATGAATGAAACAGGCTTTTTTCTGAGTGTAGCTTTCATAAATATGAGGGATTGATAAATGTGATTTTTTTTAAAAATTTTCTGTTGAACCAAATACATAATGCAATATAGTTGAATTTCTTTTCTTCTCATCTCCTATCAGTTTAAAAATGTTTCCTTTGTTGTTTTTGAAGATGGATTCAATGATGTAATTGTAATTTATTTATTTTTTTATTAAAAATGTTTTGTTTAAAAAAAAACACACTGATAAAATAAAACTTAAAGTAGTTCAGAAATACCAAGCAAATACATATTATATATATATATATATATATATATATATATATATATATATATATATATATATAGAAACTAAGGCTAAAACACAGACTTAATTCATGCAAATCAGAGGAAGTCAACTATCCTTCACAGAAATGTTTATGAATGACTGCGGCAGTAAATTTTCAGAAACGTTTAAAGGGTTAATAGTTGTGATATTAATCTGTCTGGTGGTCTGCTTCCTTCCTGTGTGCTTTTTTAACTCGCTTATTTTTACACTTCGCACCGATTGTAGTGCTTGCCATTTCTTTCACTGCAGGTTCTTTAATTTAGCCCTATAATCAGTCATGTTTTTCTCTACTCCCCTTCCATCTACTCTCTTTTGTTTAATTGTGAATTATTAAACATAACATTTGAGAATGCTGCTGTAGAATCGTGCTCTGTATTACATCATTTTGCTGCCTGCATTTATCAGGTAATGAAATGAACGTGTGCAAGTTTGAGATCAGCTTCTCTCCGAATCACTCCAAAACATTTCAAGGATTATTGTACTGTATTTGATTAAACAGTTTAACAATGGTGATTTTGAATATTTGCACTTCATATTAATAGATTTCTTCATAGTCTGTGATGAGCAGTCAACATAGCTGAATGAGCAGTACATAAACATTGATCAGAGACACAGAGAACTTTGTTAGGAAAAAAAAAAAATGAGAGACAACTATGGAACTTGGCCTGAATGTCCAATATCCTGTCAGATGAGACAAAGTGAAGGAAAACAATGCCATGCATAAAAAGACTCTGAATACAGAGACTGGCATTTCTACAACTATGAGACCTACTAATAAGATTCCGTGTGGTGCTGTGCACACGCGTGCGTTTCTGGGGGTGCGTTATGGCTTGCTGAAATCACCCCCTTCTGGCAGTGATGAGAGTAAAAGCACCACTGCCAAATGAACATGCCACAAATTGCATGTTGCTTGGAACATGCAGGGGGCTGGGAATTAAAACAAACTGATAGGAAACTACTGGAAGCCAAAATACAAAAAAAAAACCTCTAGTCTCTAACTGGAATGTTAAAAGCTTTTCAAACATATGTTTGATGAGAAGATTAAAGACAAAAAGGTGTAGCGAGTACACAGAGTCATAATAACAGAGAAAAAAATGAATAATCTTTTTAAACTGTTCCTTACAGTGAGGAACCAAGTTTCTCTTTTAGAGAAATGCTGAATAACCTTTGTTAATCATCCTCCAGTCACATTACAAATGTAACACTGAAACGTTTATCAAAGTAGAAAACAAAAGGAATTGATTTAATTCCCACTATAGTTTTAACACTCGTATGTAATTTATACAACATTTATAGTGCCCTGCTAGGAAATTTTGAATAGAAGATGCATCATTGAAAAGAAAAAAAAAAAAAAAACAAATTGGATAGCTCTGGGCTTTTCAGCAATAATAGCACAGCCTTTAATTGAGGAAATCATGAAAAACTCTTGGACACACTCAGAAGCATATATGTGAGAACTGAAAGAATTTTTAAAAACTCTGTTTACAACGAGAAACATGTTTCCTATACCCGTCTAAAATTTATGCAGACAAATCAACCGTGAAGCAGCATTTTATAAATAAAATCAAGGTGTGAAAAATGGGTTAATAACTAAATCTTCACTATACAGTAAACTCTTGATTAACCAGCAGCCATGGGGATTGGTAAATGCCGGATAACTAGTTTCTGGTTGCTTGAGAGTTACTATTAAAACTAAGTCTAATACTGTACCCTATACTATTTGTTTGGTTTGACTTGTTCTCAGGCTGCGGAGACAGGGAACTTATTCCTATCTTCCTTTTAATACTCAATCTCTATAAACATAGGGCATGTTTCTGGGGGGGGGGGACAAAGTGCAACACATGAAAATTGTACTGTATTTCTTCGATTTTTTTTTTTTTTTTTGCTTTGTTTGCTTGAGTTCAGATTAACAGAGTTTAGTGTGCTGACAAAACATTATTGTCCCGGCCCCCTTCAATAAATGCATCACACAGAATGACATTTGACTACCTTTATTAAAACTTCCATAACATAACTGATTACCAAAATTTGTTAAATACAACTGGACATAGTATAGTCAATTCTAAACACAGTATAAACATCCTTGTAATGTTAATCAGGACAGCGTACATACTCATCATGCCCCAGTAAGCAGCGACCATACCTCTTGCTCGCTTACTTTATTTATGAAGCAGCATCCAAGACTCGCTTCATATCCCATTTATTGAATTACCCGTCCAACCAAACTACTCAGGAGGACATGACCTTACTCATCCTGACCCAGTAAGCAGCGTCCCTACCTCTACTTGCTTACTTTACTTATGAATCAGCGTCCCCATCTCACTTCATACACCATTCATTGAATTACCTTCCACCAAATAAGCAGCATCCTTACTCCCACTTGCTTATCTATTTAGCAAACTTCCTCCAGCTGCTCATTTCCTTTCCCCAAATCCTTGAAATGAACATCCAGACACTAGAGGGGGAACAGAAAACGGCAAGCCTGTCCCTCTTCTCCGCCTACCCTGACTGATAAAATAACCACAATCCCTACCAACCCACCAACAGAAAAGGGAGGGTGGGTAGCAAGTTCACACCAAAGTGTGATTACTTACCCAGCAACACTTGCCCAAACCCCTTAAGCCCTTCCCCATCCTTACCTCATTTCCTCCCAACCATCCCTCCCTACATTTAATCCTTTCATCTCCCCAACCCACTTAACACCCACTAATATATCAATCTAACCCCTCTTGAAAAAGTTGTGGGAAAACTTGGTTTGTTGCCAAACCTCATTTGTCCCAGTCCCTTTCAATAAACACATCACACCGAATGACATTTGATGACCTTTATTAAATCTTCCATAACATAGCTTTGATCACCAAATTTATTAATTACAACTGGACATAGGATAGTTTATACTAAACACAGCATAAACATCCTTGTAATGTTAATCAGGACAGCATACCTACTTCATCCTGCCCCAGTAAGCACCATCCATACCTCTGCTCGCTTACTTAACTTATGAAGCAGCGTCCAAGACTCACTTCGTATCCCATTTATTGAATTACCCATCCAAGTAAATAATTCAGGATGACATGACCTTACTCATCCTGACCCAGTAAGCAGCGTCCATACCTCTGCTTGCTTACATTACTTATGAAGCAGCGTCCCCATCTCACTTCATACACCATTCTTTGAATTACCTTCCAACCAAATAAGCAGCATCCTTATCGCAACTTGCTTATCTAGTCAGCAAACTTCCTCCAGCTGCTCATTTTCCTTTCCCCAAATCCTTGAAATGAACATCCAGATACCAGAGGGGGAACAGAAAGTGGTAGGCCTGTCCCTCTTCTCTGCCAACCAGCCTGACCAGGCTGTTCCCCCTCCCTTCTACCCACAATTGTTCAACCAACTACCTCCCAATAAAGGGAAAGGTTAAACCAAACATCATTCGGTGTACCCATCATCTGTAAAGTACATTAGAACCCCATCAACCCCATGCCTGGACATACCAACACTGAATCACTCCTTAATGAAACTAAATAAAGTAGGATTACCCGTGACCCCACTGTACTACACTGGAACCTCCACTCCAAGAGAATACATTCCCTTTAGTCCATTTCCTTCAAGCCACTAACCATGCCCTTTCCAGAATGACAACCTATAGTCATAACAAATGCCACAGCAACTATAACCCCTTGTACTCAAAGCTGAACCCAGTCAAAGAAAACCCATCTTACAGTATTCAATGTCTGTCCCTCTACCCACTCAACCCAAACTGACCCATCAAACCACTGAAAACCCACCAAAGTCACGATACCACAATTCTATGCTCCTGATTAAGGTGCTGATTTGCTAGAAACAGCTAACATCTGCATAACTTTAAACACCCCCCCAAATCAGTACCTGCTAAAGCCCCTCCTAGCTAAACCCTATTCACAAGTAAAAGAAATAGGACCTGACCGACTTTTGCACAACTCCAAAACATGCCTTGCTTAAACCCTCTATCACCCATGTAACAAAGCACCCTGCTCCCACAATATACGCAAAAGCACACTCATACCTGCAATGCTTCCAGCAACCCTACCTAACCAATTCCCTCAAGCATAAATAAATGGTTCTTATGGTGGTGCTTCTAAACCCTAATCTAGTCTGTAATATCACCAATAATTACCACGCCCTATGATCCATAACTTTCCATCACCAGATCAGGGCATGGGCCCACTACCAACACCGTGACCTGCATAGATAACTGTAAATGCACCCCAAAACTCCACCCAAATCTGACATGCCTAACTGCATACTTGCCATGTTAAAATTACCGGAAGCCTCATTACCCGATCCCAAAACCAACCGAACCTCAGCTGTTAAATCAATCCCACCTAGGTTCTACCCCAAAATTCCCTTTGCTACTAACTAAACATGTGCTGTACCATGCCCTTAAATTGCCTTGAGCATCCCTGAAGCCACAGTAATCTTAAACCAAACAAACTTACTCTCCTGAATGAGCATGTGGAATCATGTCATTACCTGCAACCACACTGCTTTCCAAGCCAATGTCCAGAACATCCAACAGCGGCATCCTCTGTCCCATCCACTTCCTTACATCCACCAGCTGATACAAACCATGTTCCTTCACTATCTCTGCAAGAAATGCTGTACCTCCATCTGCAAAAGAAAACAAATTAAGCACTTTGCTGTCGTAGAAATTGCAAAGCTTCTAGATATCACAAACTCTTAGCTTTCCTACTTATGCAACATAAACCAGTCATAAATAAAATGTCCTAATGTTACAGTAGCCTACAATGATGACAAAGTCAAGCTTACCAAAAATCTCATCCCATCACATCCTGACCTTCTGTGGTAACGAAGGCAACTCGGCTATAACAAGGCTCTCAAAATGGGGCCCTGGAGTGGATATGCTCAAATCACTAACTTTACTCAATATCATACAAATTGCTCAGAGGTGATCTGTGACATGCCTACAAGGCAATCTCAGGCCCTGCTCTAATAGAGATCTCCTCTCATAGTACCAAAAGGCTTAAATCTCATATGACATTAACACCAACTGCTGAGGAGACAGGTTAATCTCCCAGAGACTGCCCCATCTCCGATATCGTCTACTCAGAGGGGATCTCTGCTTAACATACAAGGCCATGTCAATCCCAAAACTGTTGGACATGCTACACTTAAAAAATCCAAATCCATCACAGCCACACGCTCCAGGGACCTAAACCTTGTCATCACAATGAACAAAACATGCTGGAGGGATAGTTTCCTGACCTAGAGACTCCCCATACTCTGGAATAGACTGCCCATACATGTCAAGCAGAGCGCCTCCTTGGCCCTCTTCAAAAAGAACCTTGACGACTGGATGGGAGATAGGAAATTTACCCCGGGGATCATGTCAGTTGCCCTGCTAGACAGGGGTCCAGGGAAGTAAATATTGTGGGAAGAAATAGCCAGGGAATTGTTATAGCTAGGTTTGTATAGACCCTAGGGCCGATAGCCTAGTACCAACCTATGAACCTAAATAGACTCCCCATACCCATGAAACATAGAATGTTTTTGCCCACTTCAAACGCAACCTTGATGAGTGGATGGGTAAACACAAATTTGTTCCAGACATTTTAACTTGACTGTGACAAATCCCAATGGGGATAGCTAATTTTGACCAACCACACACCTCCTCCAACCCTATAGGTAACATCCCCCTCCTGTGACTTACCCTGCTATAGCTCACACAATAAATTAGCGAGAAAGTGCCAGGGCTGCATTCAGCTTACCCATAACCCTGAATTCACTTACAAGAGGAATCAGAGACTGAGTAAAGACGGACTCCTTAAAAACCCTTTATATCAGACACCACATGTGGCAAAATTAATATAGTTGAAAATAAACATTAACAAATCAGAAATGGTATCTCATGTTGGGAGTATACCAACCATGACAGGTTATACAGATGCATGCCTCAATAGATACTCCACTAATTGAAATTGTAAATAAAACATTTGACAGTTATTTGACCCAGAATTAAAATCCCCCATCCACTCTACAGGATATGCAGATGAAAGGTGTGAGCAGAGTTTTCTTCCCTTAATCCATTCTCCTCACACTTTCGAAAATGGACCACATACTAAACTTTATCACCCACCCAAAGTAAAGCAACAAGCGTCAGTACGACCATACCTTTCAACCTGCTAGACCAAGAAATCTGGCACAAGCTATAGTAATGGGGGGGGGGGGGGGGGACAACGGCTCAAAACTAGCTACAATTTTTAAATATTACTCTTACAGACTTACAGAGCGACAATACTAGGTTTTGCCTTAACATGAATTTTCTCAGAGAGTATGAAGTGTGAACTCAGACACTGGTCATAGTTTTGTGACAAATCTTTGATTGCTGGAAAAACACAATTTTATGAAAACAGAAAACCTATAAGACCAAATCTCGACCTTCTGCGAAGATCTGTACAGTTGAGAGGTATGTGCCTCTCAACCTTTTAGAGTGAGTGAGAGATCTGGACAAACTTTTTTTTAATTTTGTCCTTTATTTGATCATTCTTTATGAAAGCATAGAAAGATGCTTACATTTTTAAATATTAAAAATGGGACCCACGTAAGAATATGAGGTCGAAGTGCAACCAGGATGTGTCTAGCTACCTCACTTCTATAACTTAAGATGTGGGATACTGAGGGCTACACAGCGTGCAACTAAAGCATTAGGACTCGTTTGAAAAGGAAAAGGGGAACAAAACTAACACCATCGCCTCATGCCTGGCCGAAGAAAGCTCGGTGGCTTCACTGTCATAAGAAACACAGGCCACTAGTGAAGTGTAATTAGAAAAAACACCATTTACTGCACAGGACCAAGATAATGAAAACAAAGGTGCTTGACAGATGGAAAACCTCCCCCTCACCAGCTGGGATGGCTTCCTGTGGATATGCGGTAATAGCTTTAACAGTCGCTCACCCCCTCAACTGTCAGGCATCTTTGTTTCACCATAACAATCCAATCATAAGCAAAGGCAGTCTGAAGAAAATTCCACACACTACCTCTGACAAAAGTCTCAGTGAATTTCCCTGTGCTATGCAAAGTAAAATCATGAAAAAAGGCCAGCAAAGCCCTGCAGCACCACATCACACTGACTGACCCACTCCACAGCCCCTGCTTTGTGCGAAACAGACGTCCATGGCAACCAGTCGCCCCCACTCCATGACAAGCAGCCCAAAGAATATCTGCAAGAGCTGCCACAGTGCTCCTGCTGTTCTCCTCAACTCTCTGCCTGCAAGATGCAATGGTTGCAAAACAGAAATGCTGATAATCAGAAAATACAAGGATGCCCTTACAACCACACCAAGTCACCTTTGCTTGATTCCAGGAGGGAGGAAAAAAAAAAAAAAAAAAAAAAAAACAGAGCCAGCAGTAAGCAGAAATGAACTTGGGCAGCAAGTGGAGACATGAAAATAGCTGCTGCCACCGAAAAGTGAACCTACAGCTGACACACCAAGAGACCACAACCATCAACTGAGATGATACACAGTTCTTAACCACTGATGAGAACAAGCTGACGTGCTCAATAAATTCCCCAGACAACAGGGATGAAAATAACTGAAGTGTATGACCCACATAGCAACCTAATTCACAGAGTGACTCATGCACGGTGATAGGTTACCTCACTTGCTCAATAACCCACGAAAAGCCACCACTGGTCTCCACCGAGGAAAATACTCCCAAATGTGGCACAATAAACTGCCCCCAAAATAGCACTTAACTACCAGCCACAACTTAATCCTACAGAAACCCACAAAGTCTGACAAAGTGTATAGACCAGCAACACTAAGAGTCAGCACCCTGTATCTAAAGAAAAGACAACCTCGAAACCGTGAATGTTTCAGTCTGTACAGTAAACGTTCACTAAATCAGATCACTGACCTCAAAAAAATACCTATATTTTTTTAATAGATACTTTTTTTTTTGAAGAATTACCTTGTCTTAATATTACTGAAACCAGTCAGTGCACCCCAAAGAAGTGCCAGAACTTCATAATCGACCCAATCTTACCAATATGCATCTACAGGACAGCACTGACAGCTCTGATCAGACCATCTCCAGTACAGCTGAAATTTGGTCTGTAATCAAAAATTAAATAAAGTAACCCTTTACTTTGTGGCACATCTATACAGGCAACTAGCTTGCATGATACCGATTTAACTGCATCAGTAACTAAGCAGTAAACATACACAGCACGTTATGGTTTCTTAGGATTGACCTTTAACACCCGCATAGTTAAAGGATGTAAACCCTGACAGAACTAGAACCACTCTCCTATTCCAAGTGCGTCATACGTAAATTACCCATCAACTAGCTATTTGTAATTGGGAGATCACTCTTAATAGCAGCTTGGACAGAGACACTTCATTATTTGGAGTTCCTTTCAGAGTAGTTATAGGGTAGTATCTAGGAGGAAAGGTGAAGAAAATAAGGTATAAATGGTTACCTGAAGTTGCAGTAACCGGTTATACTATCAGACAGTATTACAGGGTACATCATGAAAAATAGCAAGATACAAGAGCAAATGGCACTTTACCCATGCAGACAGTAAAGCTACCATAGTAAGTTGGAGTTACTGGGCTTGTTATGAGGATTGAGCAGAAATTAAGAAAAAAACCTTCAACCTAAATGAGTGTTACAAGGGCTGGGAAGAGTTTAAAATCTCAGAGAACCTGTTGGTAACAGCTTGTTTAAACTTTGCATTTCCTTCCTAGATAATATGCAGGGTTTTGCTACCAGCTCTACCATGGAATCCACCTTCTCCTGGACATTGAATATCACTATAACTTTCCCCATCCCCAGCAATGCAGGGGGGGGAACAAAAAATGATATACGCCAACTACCAAACCTCTGTTATTGGACATCACTCACCTCATCTGTACCCCACCATACCACGGCCTACCAGACTACCAATACCTGCAGGTCGTCACAAACAGGAACCTGCTGTAGCAAGTTCATGTCAAAATGTGATTGCTTACCCAGCTACACTTGACTAAACCCATTAAGCCCCTCCCCACACATCTCATTTTCTCCCAATCATCCCTCCCCTCCATTTAATCTTTTCATCACCCCAACCCACTTAACTCTAACATATCAAGCTCACCCCTCTTGAAGATGTCCCAGGACAACTTGGTCTGTTGCCAAACCTCATTTACTGGCTGAAAGTTACGATGATCTGAAATATCTAATACTAGACAATATAGTCTAAAAATGGATGTGCATCTTAGCATGAAGAATTCAGTCATCCTAACAGGTAAAAATTAAATAATTCATTTAAGATGGAAAAGATAAAGAAAAGAAAACTTCAGCCTGCTAGGATCATCAATCGATAATGATATGCTAAGCAGTCAAGACAGACAGTAAAGTATTGTTCTTGGCAAAATGGCCATGAATGGTTTATATATTACACTAGAATCCAGAGTACTATCGTTTCATTCAAAGAATGAACTTGTCCTAGAAATTAGATTTTCATTATCATACAAATGCAAAACGGTAAACAGTGAATGATCATGACCGAAATAAAATGGATACCTTTAAATGTTAGTATAATGAAGAAAACTGTGCATTCTACTTATTGTCCCAAAAAAAAGCAATAAGTATTGGAGGAGATAACATTTAAGTAGTTTAATGAAGCTCAGATGACAGGACTCCAACTTTCATACTTCTGACTTATCACATGGACATAAAGATAATTATAGAAAGACATCATAGGAGTATACAATCATAGGCTGTTACTAAGCTAACAACCTTTTAAACCCTAGCTATTCAGGATTCCATTATATCAATCATCTATACCCACAGGCTAGAATGGCTTTAGCATCTGCTTGTGCCTTACGGCGTCTACAAAATGCCCCTGTCCCTAAGGTCCACAGGCAACAAGTCAGGGGTGAATTTTCAATTTCCCATCCATTGGTCCAAATTGCATTTGAATAGGTGTAGGGAATAGCTCTGTTTCACACGAATGGGGGAAGTGTCCCAGAGAAAGAACATGCCTGGAAAGTTTGAAGGTTACTGCAAAAGACATGCAGGCAAATGCATTGATGTGTTAACTACAGTGATGGATACCCCTCTGTCCTTTATTAGCCATGTGCTGGAAAACAGTTATGACAGCTATGCACAAAGTTGTATAAAGTCAGATTCAACACAATAGCATGCAACAACATGCTGAATATAGCAGCTATCATACACTGCTTAACAAAGCTATCTGAAGACAAACATATTAGTTTCTCCATATCTGTATGCGGTCTGTATTTTGCTCTCTCTAAACATTTTTTGTAAAACTACTCTTGAACTGAGGGCTTCAAAGTTTGTCACTCTGATCACTAAACATGTTTGTCGTATGCAGGTAATTTCTAACAAAAATGCCTGTTTAGACTTCAAGATCAATAGTTCTTTAATAGCAGCTGTACTCTGCTTCAATTCTCAGTATTTTGACTTTCTTTTCGACATAATGCTCTGCATTGCTTAATCCCTGAAGTATGACTCATCAGTAACTGTTAGGTATTTCCATTTATGCTACACGCCTCCAGATGATTTCATAAACCAATTTGTCTCATGAATTGCCCAAGGCAGACTCATGCAGTCTAGTATATTGTCATTGAAGTAGTGTGTTCTTGACAGTTGTAGTACTCAACTAGATACTACTTGTACTTATCTCAAAATAAGCTGACAGCTTTTGAATTCAGCTTTTGAATTTCCGCAGAGGTTTGACTGTACCTACTCTGACTACAGCAGATAAACATATGATGCTGTCAAAACTGATGCTTGAATTCACACTGATTAATATGGCTTGGACTTTGCTGGAAAGTCAGCCAGAAGTAAATTAATTGATAAATATCACCACCATACTTGGATTCTTTTCTTTTTGTAGTCCAAATGATTTACTAAGGTAGACATTCTGTAATTATACATAATTATAGAAAGCTGCAACTGTTTTGTAAGCAATTGTTTTTGTCAACTGTTTATGTAAGTGAAGACTTGCATATCAGTTAATAGGTGACCACTTCTTTCAAAAATAAGGCAGTGTCCCATTTTTCTTCTAGTGAAATGCAGCATAACCTTTGTTAATTACCATTCCAGTTATGCTACAAAGCTTGGAAAATTAATGAAACGTACTGTATATGGATATTCTGTTATAAAGTCACTAGGCAAAACTGCAATTCAAATTGTAGCTTGCTACAGATCACCCATCATGTCCCAGGACCCCCATTCCACGTTCCTGCAAACACTGGGAAACAAAGGTCCTACCAAACACCCTAATATTGGGTGATTTCAATTATCCAAATATTAACTGGGAGAACTACTCAAGTACTAATTCCCTTGCCCAACATTTCCTAGAATTTAAAACTCAAAAGCCCTGGTTCAACTGGTCAACACTCCCATCAGAGGTGACAACATATTGGACCTGGTCATCACCAACATGGGTGACTGGTGTTCCACACCAAAGGCCAACCCCTTGCTGGTTAGATCTGACCATAAACAAATCACTTTGGATATCCACATTCGCCTCCACCCCCGGATAAGAAAACCACCGAGAAAAACTTTTCAAAAGCAAACTTCACATTACTTAAGACCGAGGTGGAAAGTTTCAAAGCCCCCATGCTGAAGGATAACGCTGTCCAAGCTGCAAAAATCTTTACTAATGCATTCTACTGGCACCTACAAGAATGCATGGATCATGCCATCCCAAGCAAAACCAAGACTCACTCCTCCAAGTAAAGGAATCCAGTCTGGTGGACTCCTGCCATAAACAAGCTATACAATAGGAAGAGGAAAAGTACAGTTTTGTACCTACCATAAATGTAGATGTTCGAGGATCCACATTGCTGCAGTCCTAACTATTGGGTAGTCCGCTGTCCAGTCGGCCCGAATACCAAAGTATATGGCTGACGTCGGTCACGGCGCATTAGACTGACGTCAGTACGTCAGGGTACTAATGCGCATGACCGACGCCATATCCTCAGTCTTTTCTTGCCCCAGATGTCAGAAGACCCTAAAAAGACAAGGCCAAAACCAAAACACACCAAACATACCTGCACCAAAAATATATACAATATATACAAAGGTACCAGAATATAATCTCACCTACACAACCACCCCTAAACACAGAGGGGAAGGAGGGAGGGTAAATTGGACTGCAGCAATGTGGATCCTCGAACATCTACATTTATGGTAGGTACAAAACTGTACTATGTTCTTCATTCCACATTGCTGCAGTCCTAACTATTGGGTAGAATCCCAAAGCAGAGGTAAGGGAGGCTGGCAAATCATAAGGAAGCAGGAGCTGATAACATGCCTTGCAAAATAGCTGTGGCAAAACCAGCCCTAGACTTAGAGTAGAGAGGAAGGTGGTAATGCTTAGAGAAAGTATGCACTGAACTCCAAGTAGCTGCCTCCAAAATATCCTTAGTTGCCACCCCCCTTAGAAATGCTGTTGAAGTGGCAGTAGCCCTAGTGGAATGAGGCCTAATCCCAGCTGGAATCTCTTTGCCATGATGGGAATAACAAAATGCAATGCAAAACCCAATCCACCTAGAAATAGTTTGTTTTGACACAGGCTTGCCCTGCGAACTCAAAGCAAAAGAAACAAACAACTGCTGAGACTGTCTAAAATCCTTTGTCCTGCTTAAATAATAACGCAATTGCCTGTGTACATCTAAAGTGTGCAAAATCTTTTCCCCTTTATTTTGGGGATCTGCATAGAAAGTATGCAAATGAATAGTTTGGTTTAAAGCCACACTAGAAACCACCTTAGGCATAAAGGAAGGATTAGTACGTAATGATACCCTATCCTTATGAAAAATCAAAAAAGGCTCAACCGCCATAAGGGCCTGTAACTCAGAAACCCTTCTTGCAGAAGTAATGGCCAACAAAAAAGCAGTCTTCCATGACAAGTATTTCAGGTCAGCAGTAGCTGCAGGCTCAAAAGGTTGTAGAGTAAGTTTCTCCAACACAAAATTGAGATCCCAAGCAGGAGTAGGAGCTCTACGTGGGGGTCTTATATTCTTTGCCCCTCTAAGAAATTGCTTGAACAAAGGATGTGAAAACAATGGTGGGTCACAATCATAGTGAGCTGAAATTGCTGCAGCATGAATCTTAATGGAAGAGAAAGACAAACCTTTGTCCAATAACTCAGTAAGATATTGAAGAGCCACACACAAATTAGGCTCCGAAATCTCCAAATTCTTTGCTGCAGTCCAAAATAAAAATCTCTTCCATTTTTCTGCGTACACTTTCCTTGTACTAGGTCTTCTGGCTTCCATAATCACATTTAAAACTTGTTGAGGAAGTTGAGACCTGCTGTCTTTCAAAACAGAATATGCCAGGCTGTTAGATGAAGAGTTTGAAGCTTGACATTGAGCAGATGACCGTCCCTCTGAGACAATAGGTGTGGAATCAAGGGTAAAGGCCATGGAGGCTTCCTTACCAGACTCCTCAGTAATGGGTACCAGTGCTGCCGAGGCCAATCTGGAGCTATTAAAATCATCCTTGGCTTGTCTTGTCTGACCTTTAGAAGCACCTTTGGGAGAAGAGGCAGAGGTGGAAAAGCATACACATGAAGATTTTTCCAACTGAAAGAAAGAGCATCCACTTTCCAAGCTGTGTGATGAAATCCCTTTGTGCAAAACTTTGGCAGCTGGTGGTTTAGTGGAGAAGCGAACAGATCTATGTCTGGAGTTCCCCATGACACTGTCAATTTTGGAAATACATGAAGATCCAGTTTCCACTCGTGGGGATCCATGATTTGTCTGCTTAACACATCTGCTAAGGAGTTCTGTGCTCCCAGCAGAAACCTTGCCTGAAGAGTTAGTTGCAAGCTGAGCGCAGTCTCCCATAAAATCATTGCTTGCCTGCACAATGGGTAAGAATGTGTTCCCCCTTGTTTGTTGATGTACCACATGACAGTTGTGTTGTCTGTTAGAATCAACACCTGCCCTGGAAGAAGTAACTCCTTGAAAGCCATTAATGCAAACTGGACTGCTAACATCTCTTTCATGTTGATATGTAGATGCTGTAGTCTGGCAGGCCACTTGTCTTGTATCCACTTTCCATCTAGATGAGCTCCCCAAGCAATGTCTGAGGCATCTGTCATTAGAATCTGACTTGCCTCTGGCCGGGTCACAGAGAGTCCCTTGTTTAGGTGACATTCCTGAGCCCACCACAAAAATTCCTTTTGAAAGCAAGGTATTATTTGAATGACAGTGTCCAAATCCTGGCAGTGCTGTGTCCATAGATTTTTGAGATACCATTGTAGCTTCCTCATATGCAGTTTGGCATTGGGAAGCACCAGAATACAAGATGCCATGAACCCTAAGGCTTGAAGGACTGTCCTTGCAGTCAGCCCGGACTGAAGAGATAATTGATGGAAGTAACTGGAAAGATTCTTTTGTTTGTCCGGGGTTAAAAGGCCATCTGGGCTGCTGTATTCAGTCTCACACCCAGAAAGCACATGTCTTGAGAGGGTACTAGACTGGACTTTATTTCGTTCACAGAATACCCTAGGCATCTTAGCACTGCTATGACATATTCCAAATGCTGTAGAAGGTCTTCCTTTTCTTGAGCCAGAATCAGGCAGTCGTCCAAGTAAGGATAGATTTGAATTCCTTTTAGCCTGAAGTAAGCTATCACTGGAGCCAGAACCTTTGTGAATACTCTGGGCGCAGTAGATAAGCCAAAGGGCAATGCAGAGAACTGATAATGAGAATTTCCAGCTCGAAAACGCAGATACTTTCTGCAACTTAGTCTTATAGGCACATGAAGGTAAGCTTCCTGGAGATCTAAAGTTACCATCCAGTGATCTTTGCCCAGCAGAGGTAAAAGCTGTTGTAACGTCAACATTTTGAACTTTGGAATGTCCAGATAAGTGTTGAGGATAGATAAATCCAAAATTGGTCTCCACGTGTTCCCCTTCTTTGGTACTAGGAACAGGCGAGAATAAAATCCTAGGCCCCTTTCTGGCACAGGAACTGACTGAATGGCTCCTATTTGGAGCAACAGAGAAATTTGCTTGCGAGCCTCTGTTCTTTGTAGAGGAGGAATGTCTGGCATGCCTTTGAAAGGAGGCAAGGTATGGAAATAAAACCTGTAACCGTGGTGAATGATATCCAGAACCCATTTGTCTTGGGTAATTAAATCCCAATTTTCTTTGAAAAGAGACAGCCTTCCTCCTAGAGGTGCCGCCAGGCGAGAATGTACTGGCAGCTGAAAAGGCAGGTCATTGGGTCTGCTTACGAAAGGACTGACCCCTGCCCTCACCAGAAGTCTGAGCAGGTGAACTCCTGTCCTAGGCCTAAAAGAACCTTGAGCTCTGCCCCTACCACGTCTAGACCTACCCCTAGACTGGGAATCATAAGCAGGATAAGTCCACCCCTTAGTAGGCCAATTTCTACTAAACTTCGGAGGCTGCACCTGCAAAAAATCCTTAACAGTTTGCATAGACTTAGCCTTGTCCTCCATTTTCTTTAAAACTGCTTCCACAGGCGAACCAAACAACACATCAGACTGTAAAGGAGCATCCAAAATCCTTGTCTTAACATGCTCAGCTAAGTTCTGATCTCTCAACCAGGCGTGCCTACGAAGAACAGAACCAGTGGCAGCCACCCTCGAGGAGGCCTGCACAGCATCAAAACCACACTGCAAAGAATGCTTTCCCACTTGTTCAGAAACATGAACTAAATCCTGCAGCTCTTTACACTCAATACCTTCAGCCAGAGCATCCACTTTAGACTTCAATTGTGAAAGGAGATAATTCTGATATTTTAACATATGAAACTGACAATTCAACGCCCTCATGGCTAAAGTGGAAGAAGTGTACACTTTCTTTCCCCATCTATCCAAAGCCCTTGCCTCTTTATCAGGAGGAACAGGATTTTTAACCACAGAAGCCTTCACACCTTTAGGCCCCTGAGAGACAGTTTCTGGGTCCGCCCTAGGACTCTTAAAAAGATACTTATGGGCTTCAGGCACCCTATAGTACCTATCCGGTTTAACTGGGGCAGGAGGCAAAGAATCAGGATTTAGTGAAGCCTCCGCAAAAACATCTTCTACAACATTCAGAACAGGAGGTATAGCTAAAGGCCTATGCTGGGGTAAAAACAAGAATTCTCTAAGCCTCTTCCTGGCATCAGAGAAATCATGCCCTTCCCATATAAAATGCTCCCTCATGGAATGCAGGGTCCCTGAAATAGAAAAATCCTCAGGAGGCGAAGCTGAAGGAGTAGAATCATCCACATCAGAATCAGAATAAGGAGGATACTCCTGCAAGCCCTCAGCAGAAGACTCAGAAGCCTCCGAACATTGCTCAAAACTCTCAAACTCAGGTTCCACCCTAGGCCTCTTATCAGGAGGGGGCATAGAACCTCTAATCATAGTAATCAAATCCTCTGCCATTTTTAGCATATGCTTCTTAGGCAAAGACCCTGAAACACTTGGAGAAACCCCACAGAAGCTAAAGTAGGCCTGCCTCTTAAAGAAGCCTTGGCAACAGAAGGCGAGGCCCTAACCACCTTAGGAAGAGAGGGAAGAACAGCCACCTGAGAAGCCCCTTCAGCCTGGCCTACTTCCTGAGAGGACACATCCTGCAACAATAAAGTTTCTCCCTGAGACTCCAAAGAAACTCCTGGCAGAACCTCCGGCTCCACTGAGCCCTCTAAAGAACCGACGTCCGGGACTGTCGGTTCTTCCCCTCTAGGCTTCGCTGCTTTGTCCTTGCGCTTTTGGCTGAAGGGCGCCGGAGCATCCGACGGCATTTTATAATTACAACGCTTCCCAAACACTAACCTGGCACAGTCTAACCTTCTCTTAATAGTGCGTTTGTTAAATCTAGCACAAGAGCGGCATCCAACAACGCCGTGCACAGGCCCTAAACAAGGTATACACAAAGTATGGTAATCCCTATGAGGTATCTGTTTCCCACAAGAAATACAGTTATTCACTTTTTCTGACATCTGGTTAAATACTGAGGCAAGAAAAAAACAAAATATTCCCAACGGGTACTTAGCCAACTTTGATTCGGTCTGAAACTCTGACTTCAGAAACTTTCAGAACGCCAACCTGCACTCGCAAAATTGCTTCTGCATCGGACCATGCGGCAAAAAAGACTGAGGATATGACGTCGGTCATGCGCATTAGTACCCTGACGTACTGACGTCAGTCTAATGCGCCGTGACCGACGTCAGCCATATACTTTGGTATTCGGGCCGACTGGACAGCGGACTACCCAATAGTTAGGACTGCAGCAATGTGGAATGAAGAACATCTAGTACAGAAAAGAGTAAAATCTAAGAAGGGAAGACATCCCTGATAAGTATCAGCAAGAAACTACGATCCCTCAAAATACTCCAAGGCGAGCTTTGAAAGAAAAATTGCCAAAGACTCCAAAGATAACCACATGGCATTCTTTAGCTATGTCAAGAATCTAAGTGGCAATGCTCAGATCTGCTCAGAGTTGGTGCAGAATGGCACAAAATACACTGAACCGACCTATACTGCCAACATCCTGGCAGACAGGTTCAGTGCAAATTTCACCCCCCCCCCCTCACCCCCAAGAGGGTCCATAACCATATCAGAAGAATGTAGAGTCCCTGAAATCAGACATTCAGGTTAAAACAGCCCTCTCCAAAGCCAAAAACACAGCATCAATAGGACCGGATGGTGTCCCAGGCTGCGTCCTACATGAGCTCAAAGACAAACTAACCCCTCACCTAAACACACTGTTCAAACTTCGCCACTCCACAGGCTACGTACCCATAAAGTGATGCACAGCAGCAGTTATTCCGCTCCACAAAGATGGAGCCACAACAGACCCTGGGAACTATCGCCCTATAAGCCTGACTAGCTTGGTCTGCAAGGCTATGGAGCACATCATGGAACTCATTAACAGAGACATTGGGAACCTCCAAACACTGGACCCTACCCAGTTCGGCTTTGTTAAGGGCAGATCATGCCTCCTGAACCTGGTGGACTTCTTTGAGACAGTTACCAAGGCTATAGATGAGGGAAAGGTGGTACACACAGCCTACCTAGACCTCGCAAAGGCCTTCGACACCATTCCCCATTCTGGTACTATAGACAAGCTCACAAGCCTGAACATAAACCCCTACGTCACAAGATGGGTTGCCAACTGGCTCACGGACAGAACCCACATGGTGAGAGTTGCGGGAGCTAGATCCGACTCTAAATCGGTTACAAGTGGAGTTCCCCAGGGCTCAGTCCTTGAACCCCTCCTGTTCGGCATATACTTCTCAGAGGTACAGGCAAGCACAGGAGGACTACTGCTGACCAAGTTCACAGACGACTGCAAACTAGGGGCTATAATTGACTCTCCAGCTGACACAGACATCCTCCAAAAGGGTCTCACTGAGACAGATACCTGGTGTCAAAATCATGTCCTCAAGCTAAATGCCAAAAAGTGCATAGTCATCCCCTTTAGAAAAAACAAAGTACCCACAAACTACCACATAGGTGGTAGTCACCTAAATACGGAAGACGTAATAAGGGATCTGGGGACCCAAGTAGATAGTATTCTCAACTTTGATAATCACATTGCCAAAGTGGTTAGAAAATCCTTCTACGTGGCCCACCTAATCATAAAAGGGTTCGCATCCAGATCAAAAGAGGTCATTGTACCCCGCTACTCATCAGACCCATCACAGAATACAACTCCCCATTTGGGATGTACCTTACAAGACACCTGCAACAGCTGGAAAGACCACAGAAGTACCTGACCAAGAGGATCACTGGCCTCAAACAGATGCCATATGCAGCTCGACTGAAGAAATTACAGCTATACTCAGGTGCATACCGCTACTCAGAGGTGATCTCTGCCTGACATACAAGGCCATGTCCAACCCAGGATTGATGGACATGCTCCACCTAAAGAAAACCTTATCCCCGTGAGCCACACGCTCTAGGGATTTAAACCTCACCACAACAATAAATAGGACGTGCTGGAGGGATAGATTCCTGTCCCAGAGACTTCCCATGCTTTGGAACATGATCCCAATCTACATCAGGCAGAGCTCCTCACTAACACACTTCAAAAGAAATCTTGATGAGTGGATGGGAAACAAAGTTTACCTCTGGGATCACTTCAGTGGCTCTGCTGGACAGAGGCACAGGGAACTAATCTAAGGGAGCAGCGAAAGCCAACACATTCTGGCTAGGCTTATAAGTGCCTTCGGGCAGATAGCCTAGTACCTATAGTACCTACTTATGAACTTAGAGTAATTTGATAATGGCTAATAACTTTTTTAAATGACAGCTTACAAATTATACCACTAATTTCAGATACTGACAGGTTAAATACAAAACCACACTCATTCTAGAAGGTACTTCCCTAGATACAAACGACCCCACACACACACCACACACCACACACACAACACACACAGAGTAAAGCATGATTTAGCCATTCTGTACCTTGTCTGGCCTTCTGTTACAATATTTGCCCTACAACCTTTGGAGTTGTATGAAACATTGAGAAACTAGTTAGGAATTTGACTCCTTGGTGTCAATGTTATATGGCCCATTATGTTTAACATTTATGACCTGGGAAATGAATGCAAAGCAGACTGTTTGCAGCTCTGCCATCTCAATCTTCACTGTTAACATATTAATAATTCCCTGGAGCTACAAACTTATTATGGGAAAGCAAGCCAGATTTGTATCACTGAAAGTCTAATGATAATGGAATGGCATGTGAATGTGGTATTTTAGATGAGAAAGTGAAGGAGAAATACCTATAAAAGCACCTGAAGATACAGTCTTACTCAAAAACACGTCAAATTCAATACTTTCTACAGCTGTGGAAGAAGATATAATGTCCACAGAAGAGGTTAAAAAAAAGACAAAACCAATGACAGTCTCTTGACAACTATTACTGAAATTCTGAATGTACACAGTAATTCTGAGTACTGTCAGTCAAAGTGAATGAAGGAAAGCTCCTGCAATAGATGGTTTGGAATTATCTTATGAGGTGGGGACATTACATCCTAAGTGAAACATCGAGTCTGGCCATACAAATTATATCTGCATGACTTTACTTACTAGGAAATTAAGAACTATAAAGACCAAAAACTAGTAGGTGCTTATTCTGCTGCATGGAAGTTTCCATCATATATAGCATTAAGAGAAGACAAATCTCCAGCTCTGTTAGCCTGATTGTTCATTGACTATTCTTGTTCTCAGTGAAATGAAATGCACAGCCACAGCAAGACAAACCACTTGACTTTATTAATCTTACTGTTTCCACTGAAACTAGTGATGGGTTTTTAAGGAAGCAGAAGTCATCCATTAGGAATTGATATAGGACTTCTTCAGGGTGATGAATGCAGTACCCTGAATACATCTGAATTAATTAGGTTCTAATTATGCAAAAAATAAAGCACATATAAACAAAATATCATTATTCCAAAGTAAAGTATATATTTTCTCCAGAAAAAGGAACCTTTTATCACTGCACGTATGCCATAATCAAAATTCCTTGTACTGACAGAGGCAGTATATGGATGTGTCATTCTGTTTTCAGCTGCAATGAAATGTATAGCAGTACAAGAGAGTCTTACATGCATTTTGTTCTTGAGTGCCCACTAATCTGCTAAAATGTTATCAAGAACTTTCTAAGCAAATTAAAACCCACATTTTATACATAGGAATGCATAGCCATTTCACATTAGTCTGGTGGGCTGCAGACACGCTGCATTGCACTCAGAATTCATTAGGGATGGGCATAGAGGAATACTTGTTGGTAAGAGACTATGGAGACCATTAGATGCCTAGCCATACATAGCTTTAGGCAGATGCATTTAACAGATCTTGTCACTTTTTCAAGCATGTCTGTTCAACTCCCAAAATGAGCAGTGTCATACATAACTGTAGTACTTACTTCTGTTAACTCATCCCATCAACAAAACTAGCAGTAGAGATAACCAAAGCAGTCTTATAATAGAGAAATATTCAATAGGCTACAAATACAATGAATTAGGAAACTAACTTCCAATGAGTCTTGTTTGTAAAATACTGTAAATTTAAACCTCCTAGTCTGTGTGTTTGTGGAATCATAATGGATTTGGAAAGACATGCGAGATCAAAGGTGATTGGGTCTTTCATGACCAAAAAGCAAGATACATGTCAGCTTTGAGCAGTCCCATAGGTTGAGTACAAAGAGATGCTTGAAATACTCAAGGTTAATTTTTTGCACTATACATCTTTGAGGGCTTTACAACTGAGTGATGTGCTAGAATTTACACAAAAATTAGTATTTTATTCAGTGATGTACCTGATAAAAGTGTGCACGCCTTCTTTGGATCCTGAAGATATTCCTTTGGAAATTCATTGGGATAGAAAGGATTTCCTGACTGTTTGAAACATGATGATCAAATGATAGAGCGATATCCACGCAAGTATCAAGGTCTTTCTGTCTTAAGAAAAGGACCATTTATAATACGACACAGGAGCAGTTTTATTGCCAAGTGCTCTGTTGTATTTAACAGTTTGCTTTTAGCTTGAGAGAGTTTTCTCTACACCAGAACATTCCAGCCCTTTATGGAACTGTTTAGTATCAGTAGATAAGTGGATCACCGTGCATAGCTTGCAGACATAAGCAAACTTGATTAAATACATTTCCGGGATAATTGCTTGAATATATACAAAATAAATATAAAACTGGAGAGGTCTGAGCACTGCTCATATTGTACCAGACTAGATGCAATGATGCAGCACCATCAAATATCACTTCAGATCTGTTGGACAGAAAACGGACAACATAGAAATTTACATTAAGACTGCTGAATTTTTTCAATAAGGACAATGTGGGGGAACAGTGTCAGATGCATGAACAAGGTTGAGACAAGCAGTCTACATCATGACCACTGTCAAGACTTTTTCCAAAGATTCTTACTAATTTCAGGAGACAGGACATGCCCTTCACAAATCAACCTGATTAGGGTCTAGGTCAGTCAAATTGCCTATGTCCACATGAATTAGTTTTGTTGCGATGTGTTCCATGGCTTTTTGCATGCAAGTCTATTGAGTCTTGGGGACCAATGATTAGGTACTTGTGCAGGGGAAATACAGCAGCTGATCTTCAAGCATCAGATGCAAATCAGTGGATAAGCCTGCGGTTGATCAGTTTCAGTTTGGTCTTACTAAAAAAAAAAGAAAAGTAATCTCAAAACAAAATTCCTCTCCAGAAAACCTTACCATCACCTCTGTATGCAAACTAAGCAAAGATGCCATCTGCAGACATAAAAATCAATCACAAAACTGTACAAATATTCCTCCTTAGGCAAACCAAAACATTTCTGACCAGAGTTTATGCAACTCACTTATCAACTTTACTGGAACCCTTTCACTGACCTCTGATTTTTTTCTGTATTGACTACTTCCCACATTCTTGCCCTCCAGAGTGATACTGGGATTAGTATAAAATCTGCATCCTGGTTCATTAGCATCTTCAGCAAGACATTCATTGGCATCAGAAAAGTCTTCCGTATCTGAAACTTCACTTCTCATTAAATGTATACCTCAAGGTTCTAGACTTTCATTCGTTCTTTTTCAATATTCACTAAGAAATGGTCTAGATGACCTAATAAAATTACCTCTGATCATGTATCTATTTAGATTTCTGTCACCTTCTGGACACCTCTTTAGAACTTCCCTTATATTCCACCCTCCTCAATATCCCCTTACCCTTCATTCCACTATTCTATTTTAAAAAGCTTTCCCACTAAAAGGCATTAAACCCTTACTTGAAAAAAATCCACAGAGGTACCACTTCTGTCCCATCTCTTTTCCACCTACCCTGGGAAAAATTCCTGAAAAACTCATTTATAACCATTTTTCTGTCTACTTTAAACAATACCACCTTCTATCTTTAAAACAGCATGGCTTCTTGTCTGGCAGGATTACTGCGACCGAGGTATAGAACCTCACCAGTAAAATCCAAATAAATATGAATAGGGTTGACTTAACTCCAACCCCCTTTACTGAGCTTATTGAATGCTCGCCCACCTTCAAGCCCCCCCTCCCACGACACTGGGTCATTACAAAGGTCTTATCCTAGTTCCTAAACATCCTGTCCAAGAGATTCTATAGCATCAAAAAAGGGTCTTCACTATTTGAAACATCACATCTCATTAATGATACAACACAAGGTTCCACATTTGCATTCTTTCTTTTTAATATTAACTCGTATTCGAGTGACACCTCCAGGTACATCTGCAGTTAACTCCTACTGATATTGCTAGGCATCAAATATTGCTTGTTCATATTTGCATCAGTAATTCCAAAACCATACTATGTACAAGATTTTAAAAGATTTAATCTTAAAGCTTATACAATGGCAAACTGCATTAATATTTGAACTCTGTCTAGTACAGGTAAATAGAAATTAACTGCTGTTGTTGTGATATTAATTTATATAGATACAATTTTCACATTTTTCTAAATATCTCAACAACCAAGTCATTCAGACAGAACTCCTTAGCCTCATATGAAAGCTCTCAGCTAGATGAATAAAATGCTGACCGTGTGTAAACTTGAGTAATTTCTGAGATATTATAAGTTGTTTACAACATATTACAAATGTAATAGTGTGTTTACTGTGACTTATGAAATTTGGTTTAAAACCTAGAACCTAAAGAATACTACCACTACAAAATAGTTTGTGGTGAAAAGTTTGCAATTTATACTTTTCATAACCCCTATCGCTTCAGAAGTAAAAACATTTGTTTGAAATGTGAGGACATAATTTGATTGTGTCAAAAGGCTTAGGCTCCATCCATTGGAAGTTACAGTGCAAACTTCCTGAGCTCCATTGGAGTGAATGAGTTAATCAACAAAACTTCCTTGTGACTCAACATTACCACTGATCCTGTATATTGGTACAGCAATTCTCTGTTCTAGCCCTTCTTAGACAATTCAGAAACTACAGAAAGATCCAAACTCCATCAGTTTTTGGATAATCAACAAACTTTTATGTAACCCTACCAAAACAATCACACAAAACCCTTAACTTCAAAGACCTTTATAGAACAGAATAGAAGTTGCAGCTTCCTTTAAATATCTGGGGTTATGACTTGATGCATACCTTTATTTCCGTATTCATACTGAAAAATAAAGAGAAAAAAACTCACTACTCTCTCGTCCAGTAATATCCTCCCTTTTCTATATACTCCAGCCAGAGCTGCAATAGGTAAAGGGGTGTTTTTAGGAAAATTCAAATACAGTCTTCTAATCATACCCACAGCTTCAAAGAAAATCCCCTTGCAATCCACTGAAAACAAAATTTAATCAGTTCATTTCACTTTATCCACCTCATGAGCACCACTGCATCAACTTTGCCAAAGGAAACTACAACCAAACACAGAGAAAACATTTCTATATGAATTACAGAATGCTGAAAACATCCTACCTCTTTCACCCTAACTCCACCACCATAATATCAGTGACCACTCCCAAGCACAATCAACTCTACAAGTTTCACAAACCAAACCGTATACAAATCATTTTCAATTCGGATCCCAAAACTCTGTCACTAACTATACAATAACCTAATTGAACAATCCTCATTCCCCACCTTCAGAGCACAATTACAAATAAGTACCTACATAACAAAGCTAAACATAGATGCTTTTCTGTCAGCCTTTATCTTTCTACATTGTGCTTTATCATCATAGATTCTTTCTTGCGGCAAACTATTGTATTGTATTCATAAACTCTGCACCATCAGACTGAAATACTTTTTGCATACATTCCTGCGACTATGTAGTGTAAAATCTCTTTTTATTGTGCTTTTGTGAATTTACTAAACTGGGCTATTCCTGTAAATGGTCAAGAGTGATCAGTGTACCCTTAGTAAACAAATCTAAAAGTACAGGACAAGGTATCTCGCACTTTGTATAGATGAAAGCTTAGTCTTTGTTGTCTGGTCCAATGGAAACATTGATTTTATCCATTGAATTGGATTCTAGGGCATCTTCCAAGGAGATTAGAGAGGAAACTATTTTTTTATTGGTAGTGAGGACAGAAATACAGGTGAGAGTAAAAAGTTACAAATGCATTTATTTTCTAACATATTAGTTATAAGCTGGATCAGTAAGAATGATATGGATTAGTTTGGGGCATTGAAGGGCATCTTTTCTTAATTTCCTGACATAAAGAAAAGCTTTACACAGATAAGAATGGAAGCTAAAAACCTAATGCTGTACTATGCTTTCTACTTTCTAATGGTGCTATTATGTCCTTTGTTGGCAATATTCAGTGCGGATTTCAGGTAGAAAGCAGATGATGTCCTACAAATTTTTGTTGTATAACTTATAACTAGGAAAATTCAACAAGATAAATTTAATAGTGAATTTACCATTATATTGAGGGAAGACCATTTCCCTGATGACAAAATTTAGAGGTGAACATGACAGTCCTCCCAGTATGCTCTATGTGGGTAATAGTTGCATATTTTCTGTAGGTCTTCTACAAGATGAAGTAGGTTTTCCCTAGAGAACTCAAAAGTGTTGTCTTATTTGAAGGTGAAGAAGTTCCACTAGCTTTGACAGAGAAGAATTAATTTTGGTCAGGAATGAGGAGATTTGTTGCAGGCAAGAGTTAGGTTGAGAAGGACCAGGTTATGGTTATTAGAGTCTTTAGTGGGCATTTTTACAATTTGCTCCAATGCACTGCGATAGGTTGATAGGTAGGTACTAGGCTATCTGCCCAAGGGCATTTATAAGCCTAGCCAGAGTGTGTCAGCTTTCGCCACCCCATTGATTAATTAACTGAGCCTCTGTCAAGAAGAGCCAATGAAGTGATCACAGGGGTATATTTTCTGTTACCCATCCACTCGTCAAAGTTTCTTGAGTGTGAGGGGCTCTGCCTAATGTAGTTAGTAATTTTGTTCCAAAGCATGGGGAGCCTCTGTGACAGGAATCTATCCCTCCAGCATGTTCTATTTATTGTTGTGGTGAGGTTTAGCTCACTAGAGCAAATGGCTCACAGTGACTTGGATTTCTTTAGGTGGAGCATGTCCATCAATTCTGAGTTGGACATGGCTTTGTATGTCAGGCAGAGATCACCTCTGAGTAAGCGATATACCACTGAGTACAGCCGGAGTTTTTCCAGTCGGGCTGCATAGGACATATGTTTGAGGCCAGTAATCCTCTTGGTGAGGTACTTTTCTGGTCTTTCCAGCTGTTGGAAGCGTCTTGTGAGGTACATCCCAAATGGGGCATTGTACTGTATGATGGGCCTGATGAGTGATGAGTACAGGGGCACTATAACCTCTATTTCCAGATGCAAACCCTTTAGTAATTAAATGAGCTACATAAAAGGATTTCCTAACTACTTTGGCAATATGATTGTCAAAGGAGAGATTACTATCTACCTGGGTCCCCAGATCTCTCTTTACCTCTTCTTTATTAAGGGGGCTGCCACCTATGTGGTAATTCATGGGTGTTTTGTGTTTCCCAAATGGGATGACTATGCATTTTTTGGCATTTAGCTTGAGACCATGACTTTGACACCAGGTCTCTGTCTCAGTAAGGCCATTTTGGAGAATGTCCATGTCAGCCGGAGAGTCAATTGTGGCTCCCAGTTTGCAGTCATCAGCGAACTTGGTTAGCCATAGTCCTCCTGTGTTTGCCTGTACTTCTGAGAAGTATATGCCTTACAGTAGGGGTCCCAGGACTGAGCCTTGTGGGACACCACTTGTGACTGGTTTAGAGCCGGACCTGGAGCCCACTATTCTTACTGTGTGAGTTCTGTCTGTAAGCCAGTTGGCAACCCATCTCATGTCGTAGGGCTTTATGTTCAGGCTGGTGAGTTTTTCTATAATTCCCTAGTGGGGAATAGTGTCAAAAGCCTTGGGGAGGTCAAGGTAGGCTGTGTGAGCCACCTTTCCCTCATCTATGGCCTTGGTGACTGTCTCGAAGAAGTCAACCAGGTTTAGTACACGAGATCTGCCCTTAAAGCTGAACTGGGTCGGGTCAAGTGCTTGGAGGTTCCCAATGTCATTGTTAATGAGATCCATGATGAAGCGCTCCACAGCCTTGCAGACCAGGCAAGTCAGGCTTATGGGGCGATAGTTACCAGGGTCAGTTGTGGCCCCTCCTTTGTGGAGTGGAATAACTTTTGTTGTGCAACATTCTATGGGCACGTAGCCTGTGGAGAGGCTGAGTTTGAACAGTGTGTTTAGGTGGGGGGTTAGTTCGTTCTGTAGTTCATGCAAGACGCAGCCTGAGACACCACACCTGGCCCCACTGATGCTGTGCTTTTGAAAGGGCAGTTTTCACCTGTGCGTCTGTGATTTCCGGGACACTACACTTTTCTGGTATTGTTGTGGGCCCTTTTGGGGGTGAAGTTTGCACTGAAGCTATCTGCCAGGATACTGACAATATCAGTAGGTTCATTATATTTTGTGCTATTTTGCACTAGCTCAGAGCATATCTGGGAGTTGCCACTTAGATTCTTGACATAGTTAAGAAGGCTTTGTGGTTATCTTTCAAATCATTGGCTATTTTTCTTTCGAAGTTAGCCTTGGATGATTTTATAAGGGATGTTAGTTTCTTATGGATACTGATCAGGGATGTCTTTCCTTCTTGGGATTAGTTTTTTTCCTGAAATAGTTTCCTCCTTCTATTGTATAGCCTGTTTATGGCAGGGGTCCACCAGACTGGTTTCCTTCTCTTAGGGGAGGGAGTCCTGGTTTTGCTAGGGATGGCACGATCCATGCATCCTTGGAGGTGCTCATAGAGTGCATTTGTAAAGGTTCCTGCATCTTGGACACTGTTATCCTTTAGCGTGGGGGCTGTGAAACTTACCACCTCTGTCTTAAGTAAGGTGAAGTTTGCTATAGAAAAGTTTTTCACTGTGGTTTCCTTGGTTAGGGGTTGGGGTGTGGTGTGGACATCCAGAGTGATTAGTTTATGGTCTGATCTAACCAGTGATGGGTTGACCTCCAGTGCGGAACAGCTGTCACCCATGTTGGCGATGACCAGGTCAGTATGTTTTCACCTCTGGTAGGGGAGTTTACCAACTGATCCAGGGCATTTGAGTGGATAAATTCCAGGAAGCGCTGGACCTGGAAGTTTGTACTTAAGTAGTTTTCCCAGTTAACAGTAGGGTAATTGAAATCACCCAATATCAGGGTGTTCGGTAGGAACTTCATGTTTTCCAGCGTCTCCGGAAAGGCAGAGAGTTGAGAGTTGGTCCTGGGTCATGGAGGGTGATCTGTAGCAGGCCACAATTTGCATTGCAGATTTGCTCGATGTTAGTTGTACATGGATGATCTCAGATGTATCATGCTGCGCCACTAACCTGAAGGTGTAGGTATCCTTGATCAATATGGATACACCCCCTCTTGTGTTTCGGTCCATGTTCAGTGGCCGAAATGCGTGGTATGAGTTGTAGCCCAGTAGTGCAAGGGTGCTCTGTGGAGCCTTGAACCAGGTTTCAGTTACTGCACAGATGTCGACATTCTACACACGGAGGAATGCTTCGAGCACATGCATTTTGAGAAACTCCTGGCGTTGAGTAGCATAACCTTAATTTTTTTATTTGTGCTGTTTATGGAGGTGGGTTTGACTTTTGTGCCTTGCCTAAAAAAAGGCACTATGGGGGCAGCAAGAGCCTTGGCCAGTATTCGAAAGTCTAGGGGTGACAGGTGCAAGCAGTCTCTTGCGAAGCAATGAAGTTTGTCGAGCATGTCGTCCCAGGCTGATAGACACTGGATCCCCTTTGAATGACACCAGAAGCTTAGCCAATTGTTGAAATTGATCATTTTTTTCTTTATACTGCGGTATCATTCTTGGTGAGGGCAGGATGCTACTCAGGGTCAGGGTCATACCCATCTGGGCTACATAATCAGAGAGCTCTTCCATGTCTCTTTTCATGTAGTCCAGGGAAGTACGTCTCAGGTCATTCACACTAACATGAACAATGACAGTCATATTTGTACTTGTTCTGGAGTGACCTCAGTGCTTGTGTTATGTGGCAGATTCTGGCTCCCGACAGGCAGCCTACAGTAACCTTCTCCTTGTCCAGCCTGGTGAGTGGACATCAGTGTGCCTGACTATAGAGTCGCCTATTACTAGTGTGTTAGGAATGTTATTTTGCCTTAAGGGCTGTGATTGTGTGGCATGCTGATTTTGTTTTATGTGTTGTCTGGTTTGTGATGGGAGGTTCAGGTTTTTTTGGGTGTCTGCTTTGAAGGTCTCTGATGCTTTTGCAGGTTTTTATTTAGAGCCTCCGAGTTTGATTTTGTGTATTTATGTGTATTTTTTGCCAGTGTTGGTTTAGTATGTCTATGTGAGGCTGGAGGTATGGTGCAAGTGTTAAACCTTCTCCTCATGACTGCCTGTTCCAGTCTTGGGTGGAGAGAGCTTAGCCTCCATTTTAGCTATATAATTGCATCTCTCGCATATGTTAATGTTTTGTGGTAGAAGGAGAGGATTGTCTGTGTACATGAAGCAGTTGTAACATTGCCTCAGGATACCCAGGTTAACCAGCTGGACTGGAGAGTATACCTGAAATTGCCCTTTGGTCATGCCTAAAATAGTAGGGTGAGCTGCTTAGTCACTTGGTTGGTGAGGGGTGAATAATGAGCCTTGTCCTGCTGGGCAATCAAGTGTCGGGGTATATTAGTGCTTGCTATTAGGTCTGAAAAAGTGCTGGACTGTAGGATGCTTTTTAAGTGCTTAGGTTGGAGTTAGACTACTTTCAAGTGAAAAACTGAAGAGGAGAGTTGGTGGAGCCAGGAATAATTTAGCCCTAGCTAACTGGTGCTGCCCAGATGTGCAAAAACATGCAAATACAGTTTTTACATCAGGGAAATGAAAGATAGAAATTAGCCCAAAATGGCCTATAAACTACTAACTTCTGAGCTGGAACCACTCCTCCAGGGACAGATGGCTGCTCAAAGCTCCCTCTCTCACAGGTGTACAGAGAAACCTTCTATCCAAGTAAGGTATGGGCAACTCAGAAACTTGTAACACAGCCCTGAATTCAGCACTAGCCTGAAAACTGGACTATACTAGCTTAAAAAGGTGGGAAACAGGGACAAATTTTTTTTAAAAAGATAAGGCAAAAACAGTAAAAAATGCACTTAAAACAGCTTTAGACGACTACAAACAGTAAAAAATACACTTAGACAGCTTTAGATGACTACAAGCAATTAGAAAAGGCTTTTAAACAAATTACCCAATTAACCAGTAAAAACAATCTCAAAACTGAGCCCTGTTCCTGTAGTCTTCAGACAAGTTCGAACTGCACACTCCTGCCACTGGGGTGCAGGGGAACCTTCTCCAAAAAAGAAGGCCTGGATTAGTGCTCAAGTTATACAAACACAATTAGATTCAGTAGACCTGAATCTAGTTTATGTGATTGCAAACAAGGCACACCAATGTCAGTAAGAAACCGTTCAAATATGCAGGCACTATAAGCCTCTAACCAGAAATTCCCAGCTCAGAAGGACAGAGTCCAGCCTCTCCTCCCACAAGAGTGCAGACCACAAACCTTCTTAGCATAAAATGACTGGCCTGAAAAGCCCAAGTACTTAAACCAGAACTAATACACTTTTAGAGCAGACACTGAGCCTTCAATCAACAGTTCCCAACTTAGAAGGATGTAAGCTACGTGTCCTGCCACAACAGTGCAGACCACAAATCTTCTTAATGTAAAACAAATGGTCTGAAGCCCAAGTGCTTAAACCAAAAGGCTTAGAATGATAGTTACACCAAGCAGTAATAAATACAATTGAGTACTTTTAAGATAATGCAAAAGCAAAATAAAGTAGGAAGAAACACAAATACAGTGAAAGCAGATGAATAAAGGGCAATTTTTTTTTTTTTTTGAGTGAGCAAATGAGATGGGCCCAGGAGGAGTATCCAAATACAAATTTACTAGAGGGGCAGGCAGTTTCAAAGCCACCAAGATTAACACCAAAACAAAAGCAGGGAGGGTTGGTGGGGAACTAACTGAAAAAATAGAGCCACAACTTCAAGCTAGCTAGTATTCAATGCAACACAAATAAATCAATTTAAATGCTGTATTTGAAATATGTGCGGATAAAGATTTACTTAAATTCACTTATACGTCCAGTTGATTGCAGGTAGGTCTTAGCTGGCTAAGGCTCAGAGTTTAAGCAGAAAATAATCCAAAATGTATCACTTATATAAGGCAGAAACAGAATATCAATGAAGTGGAACTTCCCCCACTTATCACTGGCTATGTAGGAATTCTAACTAGCACTAAATTCTAACAAGCATTAACTGAAAAAACAGAGGCACATCTGCCAGCTAGATAGTATTCAATGCAACACATATAAATCAATTTAGATGCTGTATTATTTGAAAAAAGTACAGATAAAGATTTAATTAAATTCACTTGTACATCCAGTTGATTGCAGGTAGGTCTTAGCCGGCCAAAGCTCAGAGTTTAAGTTATTAAAAGTATTCATGGAAATGATGATCATATCCAGTTTTCGAGATATTAAGTGTACCGGTCAATGATTTCTAGTCATTGAATTGCTTTAAGAATGTATTTGGCTTGATATTTAATGACTCTGTAGTGAAAATATGTTATATATCCAGAATATATCTGCACTAAGTTGCTATACATAAGAAAACAGGTCTAATATTGCTCTAGAAAATAGAAGCATTTTATCAATTGAAACATGCCATGACCAAAATTCTATGTACTGAAAACAGCAATGTGCTGGGAACAGATGTAGCACCAAGTTCCATTAAACCTCTAATCATAAAATGGCAGCCTTAGTTCTGTACACATGTTTCCAAGTGGAATTCCCTGAAGGAAATTGCAGAGAGACTGGAAGCTTTTCATATGGATAGATACCAAATGTATGGTCTTGCATGTATTCCTGTCATAGTATGATTGCCATATTATATTTAGTTTCCTTTAGGGTGGGATTATGACAGTTTCAGGGCAAAAACACTAGTACATGTATACAATGTAGATGTATGGTACACTATCATTAAATCAGGGATAAAAAATATCTAACATTTATCTTCAGCTTTTTAAATGCAAAAATAAATGAATTCAGTAATTGAGATTCAGGTGTACTTCCCAGGCAGATTTGGTGGAAAACTTCAAATAACTTAAGAGATACTGTCCTGTAACTCTGGGTGTTAGCAGTCACCCTTCAAAGTCTTTTGGCTACTCTTTCTCATTTGCATTACAACACAGATGTCAGACACTTTTTCAAGCCGAAAAAGTGATGTAAACTTTGCCGAGGTGTGCTGACAAGAGGTACAGTAAAGCTTTAAAATAAGTGCTGAATTATGGTCTCAGTCTTCATACAGGATCTGAATTGTGATACGAATGGAGAGAAGTCAGCACGCAAGGGGTAGTATTGCTGAAATTGAATTCATCCTGAAGTCCTGGTGAGTATCTTCACTAGGTAGACCCTGTTATATAGACTGCATTTATATAGCCTACATCATGGATAGAAGTAGGTTAAAAATAAAAAAAAACTAGCTGGTTGCACAAGACACAGCATAAAAAAGTGCCCAGCCTGGTTGACACAGTGGTGCCAGGACTGGAAAAGATGAGAGTGCAGAATCCTAAAACTACAGAAACATTCCTACAATGGGGCAGGGGATGGCCCTCTTGTTAGAGAAGGCAGCAGTAATCCACACATTACAAAAACAAAGAGGAGCCATCAAGAAGATAAAGTATTGAGAATAAGAAAGAAATTATGTATTGTTGGTATTATGCAAAAAAGCCTAGACTTTCCAGATACAAGATATAAAACAAAAAGACAGAGAAATTAGTGGAAAGAAAAATACTTCCACAAGAAAAACCATCAGAAGCTTCAAATAAAAATTTGTATTCATTAATACAACAGATTTGTGAAACAGTACATAGATCAAGAAACTTTGATCTGTTTGGAAAAAGAAGCATATGAGGAAGTGCAAAACTATAAATAAAACCTAGAGATTTTTGAAAAGTTTAAAAAGAAATATGGACATGGGAAGGAAAGAGATTTGATATGGTGCAATACTTGTGCAAAGGAGAAAGCCAAACTAATCAATATAAAGAAGGCAGCCCCAAATATATTTGGAGAAATACAGGGAAAGGCATCCAGATATGGGATATTTCACAATAAAAAATAGTATCACAAAGAGGGAATGTAGAAAAGATTAGTAAAACAGAAGTTAAAAAAAAATAGAAGTTGAAGTCATGCAGTGCCTGTGACGTGAAGGATTTGGTGTAGAAGATCTAATAAGGTTACATCATAGGATGATGGAGCGAGTCCCCAGAATAAGGAAAAGCAGGAAGCTCAAGAGAAATCTGAAGAAATATGGACAGGGGAAAGAAAGATTTAATATGATGTAATATTTATGCAAAGGGTCAAAGGGTAAAGCAAAACTAGCCAATACAAAGAGCAGCAGCAAAGATATTTGGAGAAATGCAGGCAAATGAATCTGTACATGGAAAACTTTACAATGCAAAAAATAAGAGGAAAAGTAGAAAAGGAGATTAGTAATGGAGAAGCTGAACAAGCAGAGACTGACATTATGTATTTCCTGCAAAGTAAAGGATCCAGTGTAGAAAATCGAATTCAGAAAGCACCACAACAGGATAGAACAATAGATATCCAAATTAAGGGGAAACCAGTGGAACGGGAAGCAATTGGTCAGGTGCCATATGAAGATATGTTGGAGCCTTCCACAGGAAACCAGTACAAATGTTCACTTGAAGCTGGCCAGCAAAGGAAGGAACAGGAAACTGTGGAAGCCCTGATGCAGTCAATGTTGACGAGTGATAGGCCAGTGAGTTCCCATATGACAGAGCAACAGATGGCACAGGATGAAATTGAAGAGAATGTGCCACTGGAAGATGCTATTGAACTTTCACTAGAATGCCCACAGGAAGTGGAAAACGAAAAATGTGCCATCAGTTTAGAAGAAAATGAGCTAAGAGAAGAGTTGCTTGATTTAACAAACATATATTAAGATCAATGAAACAGACTGCAGAAGGTCAGTAAAACCCAGAAAGTCAGAAGTTTGATAAAACAAATGAACACAGTAATTAGGACTGTTCATAGAGATTCATGCAATATAACAGAAGTAAACAGGATATATTACTGTGCAGCTAAATTAATAACTGACAGTTCTACCACAAGAACATGGTTGTGAGAGAAAGGAAGGGGAGAAATCAAAAATCATCATGGAAGTTTCAAATTGGGAAAACTATAAAGCAATGAAGACAAGAAGTTTCACTGTTATAAGAATAAAGAAGCGGGAACAGTTCAATAAACATACTAAGATAAACGTGATAAAAGCAATAGGCATTATTTGAACAGACAAGGATCTATCATGCACTATCGCAAATAAACTAAAAATCTCAGCAAAGAGGGGAAACTTAGAAGATACACATATAAATATAAAGGAAAGTATAAAATAAACAATTTATTGATGACCCAAAATGTTTGAGAGAGAACTGGAAAACAAGGCAAAAGGAAATGAAAAGACCGCCAAAAAAAAAGAAATAGATGCACTTTGGAGGAATATCTATAAAGATCCTGTGGAACATAAAGATGCCAAATGGATAGAAGTAAAAGAAAGAATAAGACGTTTAAAGGTACAGGATATGAAATGGGATGAAGTAAGACAGAGACTGAAGCAAAGTTAAAAGCCTCTAATTGGAAAACCCCAGGCCCAGATGCAGTACCTAACTTTTGGTTAATAGTATTGACATCTTTGCACGAAGATTTAGCCATGAGTAAGAACTATTTATATATGCACCCTGAAAAGACACCAACCTGGCTAACAAGAAAAACAATGCTTCTGCTTAAGAGTTAACCTGCAAGCTACCCTAAAAATTATAGGCCAATAACTTATCCAACGACGTATAAACTATACATGGGAATTGATGACAGAGTTTATAGTCATCTAGAAGAAAACAATTACGCAACAGAACAAAAGGGCAATAAAAGAAAGTCATATGGAACTAAGGATCATTTGTTCTTAAAGTCACAGTGGAGAACTGTAAAAAGGGAAGAATCTAAGTATGGCATGGATTGACTACAAAAAGGCATTTGATAGTATCCAACATTCATGGATAAAAAGTGTGTTTAGAAATGTATAGGATACACCCTACACTGATTAAATATATTACAGTGACCATGAAACAGTGGCAGACCATGAAACAGTGGCAGACCACTTTGCAATTATGCAATGATAAAGGACAAATTATCAACCCAGGGATAAAAATTCAAAGGGGGATATTCCAGGGGACTATCACCGCTGCTATTCTGCCTTGCCCTTAACCCATTAAGCTGTCTACTTAACGGCTTAGGCCATGCCTATAACTTGGCTCCTAGGAAAAAGTGTAAAGACTTCTCATCTTCTCTTTGTCAATGATTTAAAACTATATAACTCAGATGACAAAGCAGAACTACAATTTGTCAAAACTTTTTCAGATGATATAAGAATGTCATCTGGTCTTGATAAATGTGCAAAAGCAACCTTTAAAGCTGGAAAATAGCAGCATGAGGAAAACATCAGTTTGGGACAAGAATGTGATATAAATGAACTTGAGCAAGAGGGAGTGTATACCTATTTGGGAATTGATGAAGGATCAACAATAAAACATGAACAATACAAATGAAACCTAGTAAGGAATACTTTAGAAGACAAATTAATCCTGAAAACGGCATTGACATCTAGGAACAGAATCCAAGCTATAAACCCAATTTGCTCTTCCTGTCCTAACTTACAGTTTTAGAGCGACTGACTGGCCACAAAATGTGTTGGCTAGATTAGATAGGATAACAAGAAGGATGCTTCATGTTCCCCAAATGATTTATAAAAATCAGTGTATACCATGATTATATATTCCCTGGGATGGACCTCCTTTAAATTGATTACATGTATAGATCTGCAATCATGGGACTCCATACAAGCTGCTGACCTCACAAGATCCAAAAGTAGTAAAAGTTTTGAAACATGAGGAGAATAAATCTAAGATTACTTCTCTGCTTAATCTAGCAGAAGCATATAGGAATCAAGCAGGAATAGAAATCAAACCTGAACTAGACAGCAACTGAATGTGCCAAAAAACAAAAGCAAGAATACAAGGTGAAGGACAAGATGAGAAGGCAAGAAATGTCGAAAATGCATAAATATAGTTGCAAGCATAGAACACTTCTGGAAGACCCTCATGTTGATCAGGAATGAATGCAGGAATAGTTAAGGAGAGGCAAATTCAAACCAACAATGAAAGGTGAATATTGGTGGCCCAAGATAGAGGAGACTGTACTCAATGGTTTACAAAGTTGATTGAACATGTGGGAGAAACAGACAAATGAAGGTTTTGTAAAACTGAATTGGAAACAGTTGCACACCAAGTTGCTGCTTGTGACATACTAATGACAGAAGAACTGTATACTGAAAAGCATAATAATGTGGCACATTATTGCACTGGAAATTGTGCAAACATTATGGTACTGAAGTAGCTGAAAAACACTGGAAACATGAGTGATAAAGCATCACAGAAAATTAAGTTTACATCACATGGGATCACCCATTACAAACAGTTCAAAAGACAGATGCTAGAAAACCGGATATAGTGGTCCATGAAAAGACAAAAGTACCATTAATCATTGAAATTGCCACACCCAGTGACTACAGTGTTTTGCATAGAGAGAGAGACACACACAGTCATAAAATATCAGGATCTGCAGGCAGAAATGAGAGCAATGTGGAAGAATGATACCCAGATAGTTCCAATATTGGTAGGAGCAATAAGTATAGAATAGAAACCCAAAATACATGGAGAAATTAAAAACAAGAATTGGTGAATGAATAATTGCTTTAATAAAATAGGTCACTCAGGACATTTTTTCATGGAAAATTGCATATCAATCTGTGAAAAACATACAAGGGAAAACTTCACATTTTTGTGGACTAAAGACCATTAGATGCCTGTAGAATTTACTTCAAGCCTTTCACAAATTGTGTTATGGTTGAGTCAAAGGCAATCTTGCTTCTTGGTGACTGCAGATTTATAGCACAGACTAGGAAACATTTAACCAAAAGTTCAGGTAGCAAAGTGCCAGTCAAAGACTGAACATAAGGCAAGATACTGACTTCCCATGAGTGACAAGTTTAAATGTTTTTTTAACCCAGCAGATGATGGGTTTAAACACTGGTAGCCTAGATCCATTTATAGATGCAAACAATACAAAAAACACACAAAAGCACCTCAAACTAAACTGTAATCAAAACATAAAAAGCTTTCCTTAAAACCACTACAATACTCGATATTATTAAATGTATTTAAACTTTTATTGTGGCTGGTCTTTAACCTTTGTGCGTATTTGGTGATGTTGTTTGGGACACTGCTGAAGGCCTAGCTGTCTTGTCTAACTACTACCATTTGTATTAGTATTAATATTATACAGTATAACTGGACACCCTTTGTTAAGGACCTTAGAGTAACAGATTGTGGAGTGCCTGGTGGCAGTGATAACTACCTTATACTCTGGGCAGAACTGGGCACAGCAGGTAAATCTGTTCCAGCCTTTCCCAGATGTGTGTATGTCTGTGTGTCAGCTAATTGGAGCAGGAACATGAAACACTGGTTTTAGAGAGGGTGCTGGAGGACTTGGCATGGACACTCAGCTGAGGACCTAACCCTACAGATATACCCATAGTGAGTGTTATTGAGGACTTGGAAGGAGACAGATATAGAGAAATCCAGACCGTGGGCTGCATGTTTTCCGTGTGCACTCAAGGCAAATTGTGCTTGATGCAGAGAGGTTTGCATCTGGAAATACTGAGTGTATCCATTTATTTTCCAGGTGCACGTCCCTTTCCAGTGTCAGTGGTGAGGATTCAGGCTCCATTATTGGCCCAGTGTGGGGACATCACATATTGGTTGGCAATGGTGGGATCATCATTCATCACATCTTTATATAAATATATGGCACTGTTTGTAAACCAACTTACATGAGCAGACAAGTGATGCTGCTGAAGACATTGGTAACAGCCAGTGTCCACATCATCTTTGACTATTTCAGTGCCATCGTTTATTTCATACTCAACAACTGGAGAAATATTTCTTATCTGCTGTTACTTGGATATTTGCTGTATGCCTCTCCCATTACTGGTATTAGCAATGTCATTTTGCCTCATCTTGTTTCTAGCATGTCCTACTATATCATTTGCCCTCTTCTTACATTGTGCTAATGTGCAGTTTTCTGCCACCCATTGCATTAATGTCAAGGACAATTTGATTCCAGGCTTTTGTCCTATCGGCTTTTTTGAGTGCCACTTGGCCAAACATTTCCTATATGTCTTAAGGGCTGCCATGAGATGGGATTTTCCTCGTGACTGAAGTTTATTTATATATTTATTTATATTTGTTTACCTGGATAGAATATCCTCTCTCTGCCTTGATCCTTTGTTTTGCATCATTACTGCACATTATAGCCAAAAAAAGGCTGCAGTCACACACAAAAAAATTTAGATGTAATCACAAACTACACAACACTGACCAAGTGCCTGCCACCCTCAAAAAATGTTAGGTGACAAAACCCCACACTTATACGCACATAAATCCCTGCCAAGTGAAGCTGTACAGGGGCATCAGTTGCAGTACATTCATATAAATGAAACACTTAACAGACTCACCTTTCCCCAACCCTACCATTCTTGTGCTTGGACATCATTTGTTCTTTTATCGGTAACAGTCAGAATGTACCTCAGTAAAGACTCATGGATATTGTGCTAAGAAAACATCAGTACCATTGCAGTTCTATTAATGACTGTAGTTATACCATGCATGCACAATCACTACATAACAATCTTTTTCCTAAGTGATCAGTAATGGTTTCTAAAGTTGCTGCACTGAATTCTCACTTCCATATGTATACTATTCATTAATACCCATCATAATGTGCTCAAAATCTGTGAAAGCAACATTTCCTTAATTTAACTCAATACATTTTACATATTTGTAAATGCTTATTAAATAATATTTTTATTTTCCTTACTTTTAGTATGTGGTTTCCTAAGACACTTGCCATGTAACTTGAATAACAGTAAGTTAATATGGTAGTATTTAACTTCTCAAAAACTTGTCTACTTGCATATTTTGTGTATATACAAGGGTCTCTTACTTTTATCTCTATGAATCTCAGTAATACACAAATGTGTATGGTCTCCTTTGGGCATGAACCACTTTGGGATACTCAAACATGAATTCAAACTATTGTGAATGTGCTGTGGATAGCAAGAGACTCAGTAGCAACTTGCAGAGCACCCATACCTGCCCTACCATGGCTGCATGAACATGTGAATATGCTCAGCTACGCTGCCATGTTAAAATATTCTTATACAACAAAATGGAGTCTTATGCATTACATTAAGCACAACAATGCAGTATAACCCATCTAACCTCCTCTGACATACCTTACTATGTCTACCTACTAAAAAGTTGATTAAAATTCCCCATCTACCACATAAGTACATGCCTTTATACAACTTCCTCCTGGAAAAATGTATCCTTGATGCTATAATGAAGCAAGGTACAACATTTAGGTGTTAAAGCCAAGGCGTGGTACACAAACACCAGCAATTCTACACATTACTCGAGAAAAAAATTATTTTTGCAATTACTTTTTATGCACAAGTCAAAAACTCATCTGTGACCAAGCATTTTTGGTAAACCTGCACTTGCCAACAGCAATATCTGATGTAATGTCCCTGCTGATTTTCTGCATTTGGTCAAGGTAGTGTTACACTCCAGAGGGAGTGGTTTTAAAACTTTGAACCACAGCACTACACATGCTTTCTTCATTATGGTACTGGCACTTATCAGGGCAGCACTTAAGGCACAAGGCCATGTTCCTTGCTAGTTAGATGGAGACCAAAATAATGCTCTACTGTGTTAAGTTGTACGTGGATAACACTGACGTGTGCACTACAGAATCTCATTGGATGAAGATTTGTGTCTTGCAGAAATTTGGTGAACAGGAAACTCTGACAAGGATCATCTGCTTCAGCCAGTAGTTTTGCCACAGGTACAATGACCTGGAGAAGCGTAGGCTGGGCTAGCTGGTTGAATAGGTAGACCTGGTAGAGTGAAGGAGGCCATAGTTCTATAGTAAGAAAAAAATGTTTTTCCCCTTTTTGGTGGTGATGATGGGGTGTGAGAGTGAAGGTTTAACATAGGCAAATCATAAAACATTGCATAATTTAAGTTATTACCTAAAGGAAATAAGTGTTCATGCAAAAATATATCTGCAAGGTTATTATAAGAATTGAAAAATAATGCATGCTATACATTCTATAGTTGTGATAAAAATAATACATACTGGCATGCCTTTCAGGAATTCTTTAAAGGTTTATGGTCAGAGAGATGTGTATTATCAAAATCCTTAACTAATTTCCCAAGTCAGTACATTAATCCAAATGATTTTTCATTAGTATGGATGCTACTAGCTATAGAAAGGAAAGTCATCACTTTGAATTAGAGGAAGGAGTCAGCAGCAGATTTCAAGGAAGATGCATATACATACACACACATATATATATATATATATATATATATATATATATATATATATACACACACACACACATTATACACACACACATATAGGTTTATGATTTCACTGATACTTTACTACACCTAACCAGGGAATCATTGAACCAACACGTAACCTTTCAATAAAAACGCAATGAATAAAACAGTATTTTTTTTACACAACACATTCAAGATCAAATAAGCAGAGCCTTTAAACTTTTGCCATCTTTTTTTTTTTTATCCAGCCAACTGTTGCTAAATTTTGATATCTGTCCTGAAATACATTAGAGCAAACATAGCAATCTGCAGAGAATACTGGATTTGTCTGATATTACAACATATAAAGATTAACAGAAAAAGGATCAGAAAGGGAATGTACAGTTGCACAGAAATCTTTTGTCAGAATCGTGTCTAATAAGGTTCACCTAGTCTAAAACAAAAAACTGCCTAAGCCTTTTGGCAAACTAATATCTGCAATTTACTTGTAATAATCAGTGCAGAAAACTGCTCACTCTCAAATACCGAAAGTACAGAGGAGAGCACAACAAGGTGTTTCTCTTTTGGAAACTCTGTACTAATGAAAGTCTGTATCAGAAACCACTTTTAAATAAGTTGCCTGCAATATACACTCTTTCTAAATACACACACTAGACATATATATATATATATATATATATATATACACACACACATATATAATATATAAATATGATTATATTATCCACACACACAATATATCCACATTTGCTATATTCTGACGAATGAAGCACTGCAGTGATTATACCATGGGTACTTCATAACATTTTCTAAACATCTAATCTCAGCAGTAATTTCTTCATGTTTTATAGCATCATTATGTTTTATTTCGCATTGTCAGGCTTTGTTCTACTTGTAATGACATATGTTCTAATGAAGACAATGGATATTGACAAAATGGAGAAAGTGATGCATCTGGGTTTACAATCTGCCATACAACAGAACATTTTTTTGGTCTTTCCTGATGCTAATTTAAGTATTTCATAAAGCTCTGCGGTTACTTGTTTTCACTTGCAATAAAAACTGAAGGCATCAGCATTTCACTTTTCATAAGCTTAGGAAAAAATTAAACCATCATAGCACATGTTCCAGTAAAGAATTATTTATCACAACTGCTAGGGCAGCACACAGTACAGCTTCTTAAATAACTGCTTTTAGTTAGCCTCCATAACAGAGCCAAAAGGCAACTATTTTCATTACGAGCACACTGATTTGCAAATCAGATGCAATACACTCACAGAGAAAGCTCACAACTGTTTACAACTGCTAAAATTGTTAACCCTGGAAACTGAAGTCTTATCCTGTTAGATACGCACAGTAATGCTTCCAGAGTACTCTTCGTAGAAGAGTCCTGGTTTATAGCATGTCTAGTTACCTGCAATAAGGAACAGCTTATACCACCTTAGATCTAAAAAAATATGCAAATCTAACTGTTCCTGATCAAAGCCATGAATAAAGCAGCCAGCTGCATTTCACCACACAAAGAGGTATCTGCTGTAAGCTGCAAAAGATTGCCAAAGAACCATCTATAAGCTATGTTTGATTAATCCAAATTGTTAAGGTTGATGGTAAAGATCACGATCATGCCAAAAACAGTATTCTTTAAAAAAAGATGAACATGTTTAAATAGAAATAAAATGGAGAAAAACAGTTGTGTTACGAATAATGCATTCTAACATCTCTGTCAAAACTATATAGTGTTGTCTACTGCAACATTAAGATAAGGGAATCCATTTCAAAACATAATAAAAATCAGGAAATTAACTTCAATTTAATGGCATTATTTGCTCTAGTCATGAGTAAAAATAAGTTAAGTAAACCTGGATTTATTTAGCTATAATTTTCACAGCAGGTCACAGAACAAGTGAGGAAGAAAGGCCTAGCAAGGTACTTAAAGTATGTAACAGTACAAATACAAAATGGAGTAAAGTGAGGGAATCCAAAATATGGACAGTAAGAAATCAATAACGCAGCCTCAAAAATATAATTTTGAGAGAGATGGGTGATGTGCTCAGTGTGTAAGACAGTGGTTTAAGTCCATAAACTCAGGACTGACAGGGAATGTAGGGCCTCAGCAGGATAACATTTAAGACCATGAGATGAGGGGGCATAGTAGAAATGGATAGTAGCAGGCAAAAGGTGCTTAGTTTATTGGACATCAAGGGGAAAAGTACAGGGGAGAAAGGAAAAAGAGCGTTGATTTAGATTATCAGATGAGTGCAGAAAATGACAGCTATAAAATGGGAAAAAATATGCAGAATGCAGACAAGAGGAAGAAAGTGCAGGTGAGGAGAGGTGCAGACAGTGGTGACAAAAGGCAAATGGGATACAAAGTATCCATATACAGGTTCCAGCAGCACAAGCGGTCAATCATCTGAACTCTTGTCAGCTGGGCTATAAACCAGGGTTTCCATTTTACGAGGGAGGGACCTCCTTATCAAGGACAGATGCAACCTTGATTTGCTTAAATGACCAGGTTATAAACTGGTCACTGAACAATCAGAAGACATGGTAAGCAATTAACAGTGCAGACAACTCCACTTTAAGTTAGTTCTGACTGCACCTAGGGCAGATGTTTGATTCTGATTTTGATTCTTAGTGGAGTAGGTATAAACGGTATGCAACTGTAACCATTTGGAAACATGTTTGCGTCTTTCGGCTTTTCCCGGTTAGGAGTCGCCACAGCGGAACTCCGGTCCGCTAATGATTGGCAGTTGAATCTGTCTATCTGGGACATAATAGAGCCTACCGACAATGATATCTTGTTTATTTTATTGATTACTATTCACTCACCATGTGAGAAGACTGTTCTAGACCCTTTCCACCTATTTCTCTGAGCTCAAAGAGCAAAAACTACATTGTTTCTATAATATTGCTGATTAGAAATAATGAGTATATAGCAAAATAAGATTCAAAGCAAGTAGTAAAATAAAATCTAGTCAAAGTGCATTGAGATAAAAATATATACACAAAATGCAAGCTGTGTATAAAATGCAGTACAATCATATATAAACTGCTATATACACGTGAAATACATGCAAATAAAATGCCACATTAAGAGACTGAGAAAAGTTTCTTAAATGTATTCATGCGATTGGATAATAAAGTTATCTAAACATAGTTATGGTAGCATATGCATGAAGATTCAGTAAACAAATGTTCTTTAAGTTCATTTTTAAAGCTTTTAATGGTTTCTAGATTTTTGATGTCAGTAGTCAGGTGGCTCTAGGTAACAATTCCCAGTCTTAAAAGGCTGTCTCACCAACAGGGGTTTTATACTGACGTACCAGACAAAAACTGCAGTCCTGAGCACTTCTAATTACATAAGGGTCACCTTGTATTGGTAGTTTTACTGTTAAGGGGCAATGATTTTTTTAGGACCATTAAGAGGAGCTAGTACTGAACCGCAGCAGCTTGTCTTCATACATTTTTAATATAAAATTTAAGCGTAGGGGTAAACAACTAACAAAAAGAGAAGAGAATACCACCCTGCACACTTACAATTCACTTGTATTAAGTTTACCAGAAGTAGGGGACTAGACATTAAGGACTTGGAAGGTTCCTTGTGGATTTCTGAAGTAATTGCATATGTTCCTCATCTTTGCACAGCAATGAAAACTGCCCATGCATTACCTCTTGAAGTTTAAAGGAGGAGGGTGGGGGTATTTATAAGATAACTAAAAAGCGTTCAGTTGTACACCTGTCAACAACTGTAATGCAAACAATTTGGAAGTCCTCTCATCTAGTGAACTCTTTCTTCAAATGATTCAGTAGTGTTTATTTTTGATGAGTACAAGAGTACACACATCTTTTGCCCAGCCCTGTTACACTTTGAAACTACACCTTTAAGGTATGACTCTGCTTTTGTTACAACAGGTAGACTTAGCTGGGAAATAAAAACATGATTGTGTTAGAGCTCACTTTTTTTTTAACCTTTTAAGATTGATTCAGTGCTATTTTCTCTCTTTTGGGTTGGGTTGGATGTGAAAGGGTGGAAAATAGGCAGGAAGGGACAATCAAGTGGGGAGCAAAAAGAGCACACCCCAAATCTTTTTTTTTTTAATAGTGCAGTGGGCATAAAAGAGGTTAAGATAAAGAATAGGAACACAGATTACTAGCAAAGACAGCAAGAGAAAGGCTGCGGTGAAGGAAGCAGAGGAAAAATGGACTGCTTCTAGTAACACGAAAACAGATACCATAGGCTAAACTAAACTACTTGGAGTCATAAAAGACGACAACCTCAAATCTTATATTATCATGCTTCACTCCAACAAAACTCAGCAAAGACTCAGACCAGTAAGGTTTACCCTAGCCTCAACATACCTCCTCCTATCTTCTTCTTCACAGTTCTTTCCCTGTTCTTACAAATATCAACACTACCTATAAAAATGAGCTAGATTCCTGCTACTACAACAGCTAAATTTACAACCATCGTCCCTCATAAAACATCAATACATTGCATTAAAAAAATGTGGCTTGAACTCCCAAACCAGCTCATATATTCAAAACGAATCATTGCCAATAACCTATTATACTCTACGGCTAAATGCCCAGCATAAAGCACTCCAGCTAGAGACCTTCCCTCTAGCAACAAACTGTTACCAACAGTAACTCGTTCAACACTGTTGGAGACTGTCTACTCCCATTCTGCGTCACAAATCTGGAATTAAATTCATTACCACACAATTAAAAGAGATAGTTAAATTAATTCAAAATCTTATCAAAAAAAAAAAAAAGAGGCTGAAAGTTACCAAAATAGCATGCAATATTTATCTGAGCACTTTCATCTGCAAGACATTACAAACTTCATCAGAACATAAAAATAAGAACCGTCTCCTTAAATAACTTCTGCAATATAACATAACTACCGACGCGACTTATAGTAATTATATAACATATAAATTACTAACTCAATTAATATAAATCGCTAATTACTTAAAGAAAATCGCAAATTACAATTCCTTTAAAAACTTTGATCCTGAAACAGCTCAAAAAAACATTTAATATTTATATTGGCAGTTAAACCAAGAGATTTATTTGCCTGCAATTATTTCTTTCTTGTCTATTTGAAGACTAATCTTCACATAAATCAGCATTCTTCTGATCACCAAAAAACAAATTTTCTAAAATCCTCACAGGTAATAAAATTTTTATAAAGGGCATTCCTTATATATGTTTTTTGTCTTTACCACATAAACATGCTCTGGAATATGTTTAGCCAAAGTTCTTTTAGTCACACCAACATAAAATAAATCTCATATCAAACATAATGCAATTTATACAACGACCCCCCATTAAATATTCAAAAACGTGCACGCTGATTGGTCAGCGTGCACGTTGTAAATCAGAGTTATAGTAATAGAAAAAGGTCCGGTCACCCGGACTTTTTCCATTACTATAACTTTTTTCACACTGTTTCGCTATGTTAAACGAGTTTAACATAGCGAGACAGCCTTAAAAACCAAACCACGCCAACCATGGGTAAATCCAAAATTACCCACACCCAGGCGTGGGTTATTGCTATAATAAACAATGCCTTTAGATGTATAAGTATAGTGACTTTTACCACAAATAACTGCATTAAAATTCATCAAAAGTATATAAGGGCCTTCATAAATAAAATGGGAAATATTGCATTCACATTTAAAAGTGCCCCTTTCATTTACATGGTTTGTCAAGTCAAAATCTTGCTGAAAACAGCATCCAAGTTAGTCATTCTGTTCCTGTTCTCCCGATAGCTTTCATTCCAGATCTTCTTTTCCCACCAACACCAACTACTGCTTTGCTTTATATCCCTCAGTAGCTTTGCTCTCCTCCCTAGACTCTCACTATCTCCTAGACCCTAACCTACTTCTCAAACATTATCACTATCAATCACCTTCTAGCCAACCATCATTTCATCTTTCCCAATAATCTTGTTCTCATATCCTTAATGTTTATCTTAACTGGTTTCTATTTTTCATTAAATTACTGCTAACCATGAAAATCACCCTAGTGCAATCTTCTCTTAACTGCAATTTTCATACTACAAAGAGCTCAAATAGCCCATACATTTATTTATTTTACATCTGTTGACCAGGTTAGTCCATTTGAGTTGATAGACCTTTTTCAGCAGAGACCCAAGGAGAAAAGCTCCAGAGTTATTTAGTTTTGTTTTAAATGTTTTCATAGATGTATGGAAGACATGCTCAAATGCTCAAAATCTCAGGTACAAATGTCTTTGAACCAATGATTATCAATTTTGTTTTCTTTTTAACTTTTGCATTATCTATATTTTAAAGTACATTTTAAAATCCTTGTAAGATAGTTCATGTACAAATGTTTTAATGTGCAATTATATATACATTTTTGTATAATGTAACTGTGGAGCACTTCCGGCCTCTGAAAATGGGCTCTGCCTAGTCAAACTTCCTCAGTAAACCAAGCCAAATGAATTAATAAATAAGTGCAGGTGTACTACAGCTACAATCCAAGTTAGCTCTGTGGTACTAAAACAGATACATTAGCTGGAATGGAGTGTTCTACTTCTCCAGATTCTAGAATACTTATTTGCCAAGTGGTCTGCACAGCTGAAATTGGAGAAGTCTTAGAAAAGTATGTCATCATGCAGTTTAGCAATACCTTGTAATATGTGAAAGTGCCCCACCCCCAATTAAGTTGAGAAATTAAGTAGAACTGTGAAATAAATGCAAATAGTTTCTTTTTAAACTAGAGGATGGGCTTTGTCTGGTTGACCCTTTGCAACTGTAACCTGTTCATAAGAAAGTAATATACAATATTAGAAATTGCAAAAGAAGCAACTCATGATATGTAAGCATATTTAAGTACAAGAGAAAATTAATACTAGAGTATTACTGAATGCAAATATGCTAAATTACAAAGACTGCAATTTCATTCTTGTATACTATAGTATCCCCAAGTAAGAAATATTACTTGTGCTCCTCCTGGTCTCATCTTTAAAAGGGACTTGGATTTTCCAAGGAGGGTTGTGTAACAGTTGGAAAATGCTCTGCTTACACATGACAAAACTGCTAGTTGAACACCACACTGTAATTTCACCGATATCAGTGCAAGAATAATACATTTAGTTTGTCCTCTAGAGCTAAATCAAACACCAGCACTGCCTTTGCAAACATTTCATGTCAAAGAATAATAATGCCAATGACCAACATAAAACTAAGATTAAGCAGTTACCACCCATTGGAGTTACCAAGCCTGCTCTGCTTACCAGTTAGAATCCAGGTGCATAACACAAGTTCCTTGGACTTGTCATATTAAGTAAGCACTCAGGGGTTACCCCTTAGCCTATACATAAGTTGCCCTTGAACGAAGCATCTTTGGTCATTCCTAAACTGTCAATACATCAAGAGGTTGCTGAACTAAAATATAAGGAGGGTTAAGCCTCAAGGCTACCAACCATCTGGAACATGAACCTGAGTAACTGTCCAAAAAGGGGGGGGGGGCCCTTCAAGCCAGCCACGGGAAGGCAGCTTGCTCACTGGAATGACAAGCCTCTTTTAAATCGCTGCCCTTGTGAGGCTCGCTTGCCACCAAATCAGCTTTACAGGTAAAGCTGTGCTTACATTGCATCTAGTGGTAAACTTTATTCTGCACATCTTCATGCCGGGGGGGGGGGGGGTGGAGCAGCCATCATTCTCTTTATATAATTAGATTTAAAACTACTGCACTATAGTGGAAATGTGAAGGGAGGCATCCCGCCACTGCAGTTAATTCAAAATATGAGAAAATAAATGGAATATAGCCATGTCCTGTAGATAGTCTAGAAAACTCTGCAATAAGAACTCAAATAATTTCAATACGATTCTATAATAAATCCTTTAGAGTATCATTAGTTGCATCCCATTTTGTAAAATAATTCCTTAACACAAGTTTTTGCTATAAAGACAAGAAAAACTGGTATTTTTGAGGAGTGAGGTAATCTTACTGCCCCCCCCCCAAAATTGGGGGAATGTAACCTCCACAACCCTACATCATAAATATTAATTCCAAGACTATGTGCGCTAGAATGGTGAAGAGAAAATCTTCCTTAACCTCACTGTTCAGCAGTCTTGAGTTAAACTCCCATTCTTGCACTTTCCTACTACCACACTCCAGTGTAAAGACAAAAATTCATACACACTATCAAACAGTAAGCACACAACACTGTATGCTCAAATGCTCATAACACAAACATGCACATATGTATAAACTCACCAAAGAGATCAGCTGCTAATACATTTGCAGCTTACGCTACTCCTCTACACTACAGAAATCATCTATGGACGTTTACAAATGCATCGACAGTTCCCATCTCAAATAAATGAAATGCAATAATATGTATTTTTATACACACACACACACTCTCACATACATTTATATTGGCGGCATGTAAGTGGGTGATCACAAAATGGTTGAAGCACTTACGATCAAACACAAACTAGAATAGGATATTCAGTCAAATGTGATGTATTTGTCGTACCCCACTTCTGTAACTAATTAAAAGCTAGGGAGATTGAGGACTGTGAAAATATAAACCTTCCCCTGTTCAGATCAAGGATAAAGCCCATCCAGGAGCTATGATGGGTAACTTTTTAATCAATGCCCATTTGTTTAGGTTCACCTTTAAATGAACTTGCATACTGTCTTGCTCACCCCTACCCACAGCCACATATACACGTTTTTATCCATACCGTTTTCACGTTGAAGGCCAAAGCCCCTGACACCTTCCCCTCTGATGCAAATGAACCCATGCACGCTGTTGTACACATTCCCTTTAAGTATATCACATCAGTCCTAAGTGCACATCCTTGATCTGTACGCAGCATACTGCATTCCACCTTCACACCATGGCAACTAGCAGTGCTGCCATCTAGGCTGCCTTCTTCATTCTAGGACAGCTGACAAGGCACTCGTTATGTACCGATTACTTACTGCTCCAACATCCAGGCTACCAACTGTGCTCATGTTATCCGCGCATACATCTCAACCTCTTAGCATACGAGAAATGGACAAAGCCAAAAATAAGGGGGGGAACGACAAAGGCCCGAAAATAGGGACATATTTTAAATATTGCTCTTAGAAACTTAGAAAGCTTCTAGAATAAAAGGTGCTGTGTTAGCATACATTTTCTGAAGAACAGGAAGTCTGAAACTGAAATGTATCATTATTGAACGACTTCAGTCTGCATTCATTTTCCAGAAAACCATAAATTTTATGGGGGTGAACCCAAAAACATGGGAGAAAAAATAAGTATATTTGCTATAATCTGGGCAGTTAAGAGGTATGCATCTGGGTCATAAGTCAGGGCATTATCCTTCATTGCCATGGTGCCAAGTGCAAATAAAGTGATTTATTTTATTCTTGGCAGTATCTTTGTACAGAATAAAAGAATACATGTCAGCATTAGAAAATATGACAAGAAACCTATAATATTAAGTAAGAGGATGGAACTTGGCATTCTTGTAATGGTGGGCAGATGCCAAGTTAATCTGACATTTGTTGACTGGGTTAGTCCGACTGGGCAAATGACCATTTTCAGCGGAGACCTGGGAAGAAAAGCTCCAAAAGGTAATGAACTGTTTACATATTACTCATAATTAAGTATAATGGTGCTAACTAACGAATAAGGTTACTACCAATGTTCATTAAGAGGTACAAGCACAGAGGGATAATAAAGAAGCCCCCTATTTTTCCAGTAAACACAGGAACTACAATAGTAGACATCATAATAATTTGAGTCACGGACGTCCTAATGTGCTTTTCACATATTCTCCAGCAAAGTTTTTGAATTTTGTGATATTTTCAAAAAGAATTGGCCTATTTTATCAAGTGTTGAAGTTATAAGCAAAGTAGTTGGCGGTCATCCTAGTTTTATTTTTAGGAATAATAAAGGTTTGAAGAGAATGTTATGCTATGTCCCTAGAGCTGCAGTGACTGATTCTCCACATGGCTTTGGAACTTTTTCCTGTGGCAAATATAAAGCCTGTAATTTTATAGTCAGAGAACAAGTATTTATTCATCCCAAAACCAGGAGAGAATTTATTCCGAGATTATTTGCCACATGCAACAGTAATTGTCTGGCTTACTTAGCAACCTGCACGCAGTGTCTTAGTTTTTATGTAGGTAAAACTATGCGTAGGTTTAAAGACAGGATTTCGGAGCATGTTGGCAATATCAGGAACAATGACACTACTAATGCCTTAGCAGCACAAACAGCTAAAACAGAACACAATATTTTCTGCTTTAGAGTCCTACAGCTAGTTAACCGTGGTATGAGGAGGGGTGATGTGAATAATTTTCTGGAGAATTTGGAAGTTAAGTGGATAAAAGCACTGCAAGCAAATAAAGAGCCAGGGCTTAATGCTAATTTTCCTTTAAAACCAGCTGGTAAACTCCCCTACCAGAGGTGAAAAAATATTGGACCTGGTCATCACAAACATGGGCGACAGGTGTTCCACACTGGAGGTCAACCAGTCACTGGTTAGATCAGACCATAAACTAATCCACTCTGGATGTCCACACCACACCACCAACCAAGGAAACCACAGAGAAAAACTTTTCTATAGCAAACTTTACCTTACTTAAGACAGAGGTGGTAAGTTTCACAGCCCCCACGCTAAAGGATAGCAGTGTCCAAGATGCAGGAACCTTTACAAATGCACTATGAGCATCTACAAGGATGCATGGATCGTGCCATCCCTAGCAAAACCAAGACTCACTCCCCTAAGAGAAGGAAACCAGTCTGGTGGATCCCTGCCATAAACAGGCTATAGAATAGGAGGAGGAAACTAGTTGAGAAAAAAAGCAAATCCCAAGAAGGAAAGACATCCCTGATCAGTATCAGTAAGAAACTCAGGTCCCTCATAAAATCCTCCAAGGCTAACTTCGAAAGAAAAATAGCCAAGGATTTGAAAGATAACCACAAAGCCTTCTTTAGCTATGTCAAGAATGTAAGTGGCAACTTGCAGATATGCTCTGAGCTTGTGCAAAATAGCACAACATATACTGAACCTACTGATATTGCCAACATCCTGGAAGATAGATTCAGTGCAAACTTCAACCCCCTCTCACCCCCAAAAGGTCCCACAACAATACCGGAAAAGTGTAGTGTCCCAGAAATCACAGACACAGGTGAAAACAGCCCTTTCAAAAGCCAAAAGCACAGTGTCAATGGGGCCAGATGGTGTTTCAGGCTGTGTCTTGCACTAACTACAGAACAAACTAACCCCTCCCACCTAAACACACTGTTCAACCTCAGCCTCTCCATAGGCTACGTGCCCATAGAATGGTGCACAGCAACGGTTATTCCACACCACAAAGGAGGGGCTACAACTGACCCTGGTAACTATTGCCCCATAAGCCTGACTAGCCTGGTCTGCAAAGCTATGGAGCACATCATCATGGAACTCATTAACAAAGACATTGGGAAGCTCCAAACACTTGACCCGACCCAGTTCGACTTTTTTAAGGGCAGATCATGCCTACTAAACCTGGTTGACTTCTTTGAAATGGTCACCAAAGGCCATAGATGAGGGGAAGGTAGTTCACACAGCCTACCTTGACCTCGCCAAGGCTTTTGACACTATTCCCCACCCGGGAATTATAGAAAAACTCACCAGCCTGAACATAAACCCCTATGTCATGAGATGGGTTGCCAACTGGCTTACAGACAGAACTCGCACGGTAAGAATAGCGGGCTCCAGGTCCAACTCTAAACCAGTCACAAATGGTGTCCCACAAGGCTCGGTTCTGGGACCCCTACTGTTCAGCATATACTTCTCAGAAGTACAGGCAAACACAGGAGGACTATGGCTAACCAAGTTCGCCGATGACTGCAAACTGGGAGCCATAACTGACTCTCCGGCTGACACGGACATTCTCCAAAAAGGCCTTACTGAGATGAACACCTGGTGTCAAAGTCATGGTCTCAAGCTAAACGCCAAAAAATGCATAGTCATCCTGTTTGGGAAAAACAAAACACCCATGAATTACCACATAGGTGGCAGCCCCCATAATACAGAAGAGGTAATAAGAGATCTGGGGACCCAGGTATATAGTAATCTCCACTTTGACAATCATATTGCCAAAGTAGTTAGGAAATCCTTCAATGTAGCCCATCTAATTACTAAAGGGTTCACATCTAGAAATAGAGAGGTTATAGTGCCCCTCTACTCGTCACTCAACAGACCCATCATAGAGTACAATGCCCCGTTTGGGATGTACCCCACAAGACACTTCCAACAGCTGGAAAGACCACAAAAGTACCTCACCAAGAGGATTACTGGCCTCAAGCATATGTCCTATGCAGCCAGACTGGAAAAATTCCATCTGTACTCAGTGGCATATCGCTTACTCAGAGGTGATCTCTGCCTGACTTACAAAGCCATGTCCAACTCAGAATTGATGGACATGCTCCACCTAAAGAAATCCAAGTCACTGTGAGCTAAACCTCGCCACAATAAATAGAACATGGTGGAGGGATAGATTCCTGTCACAGAGACTCCCCAATGCTTTGGAACAAAATTCCTAACTACATTAGGCAGAGCCCTTCACTAACACTCTTCAAGAGAAACCTTGATGAGTGGATGGGTAACAGAAAATACTCCCCTGGGATCACTCCATTGGCTCTTCTTGACAGAGCCTCAGTTAATCAATGGGGTGGCGAAAGCTGACACACACTGGCTAGGCTTATAAATGCCCTCAGGCAGATAGACTAGTACTTACCTATGAACCTATATCAGGAACTATGTTTTCTTGAACAGATCTATTGATTAGTATGGACGTACTGAATAACATTTTAAAATACATCAGAACAATACAGGCTTTTAAGGGAAATGCTGCAAGAAGTAATATACAAGACAGGTATATGATAAGATACCCATTGCACAGAACTTAATTTACACAGTTATGTAATAAAATTAATAAGAGCAAGTCCATAAACAGATTAAATCCAATACAACTTATTTTAAAATCATTCCTTAAATGAAGTTCTGCACTAATAATGCATGTATTTCACAGATACGTTGTTACATTCATAATATGCAAATGTATTCATTACTGAAAAATAGCAAGCACATGCATTCTGCGAGTTATTCTTGGAACTAAAAGCAAGCATTAAGGTTTAGGCAAATAAAACACAGCAGTTAGCAGCCATTTATCATACAGTCATTAACTGCTAGGAAAGAGCCCCCATTAATGATGTTGTGATTAAAATGGTTGTTAAACTGCAGAACTGCTTTGTGTGTGAAAACTGCCTATTAATGTTCACACCTTTCCATCTGGAACTAGCTAAGCAGATGTGCAAGCTTTTAAGTACTACACACTATGGTCTTTAAAACTATCATGTCAGTGAATGTCTGCCAAGCATGATGCTCAGGATTACAAGTATAATAACTGAAGGGAAGCGGGTCAAGCTCAAAGTCAACAAAAAAACTTATTTGTATCCAAAAGTATATCTCTATTAAATGTACATCATGGTTATGAGCTAAAGCAGCTAATTAGGGTTAAGATGCCAGGCCAAATCCAAGGCCCATTATTTGCACTCTAATAATGTGCACTCATTACAATGTTTCACAACAGAATATCCTGAATTATCGGAATGCAAAAACATCAAAACTGAAGTCATCAATGTCAGAATTCTGAAATTCAACATATCAAACCACTGAAAACTTTGGGAAAAATGCAAAAGGAAACGCACTGTGTCATTTTGCAATAAGTGCACCAAAACCCTAAGACACATTTGCAACAAATTTGTCTAAATAGTGTCAATGTTATGGAAAGGATTTTTTTAAAAGCAGGGTGCAGGACTAGGAGCAGGGTTAGCATTTAGGGTGCACTGGTAAGGTGAGGGGGGGGGTTTGCACTCCTACTCCACCTTACTGATATCTGTTATAGGCTCTATCCCTTACCCTGCACACTACCTGTAAAAATGCCTTTCAACAACACTGGCACTAGTCTAAAAATCACAGACAAACGTGCAAACACACACACACACACTGTACTATAGTAAAACTATGCCCTCACTTAACTTTACATTAATCTTCTTATCCCTTAATTTTGAAACCTTCACAAACATCTAATGGTTTTGACATTACTTTCCCAAACCCACACTTACCTTACCCATAAATATTCAATGCTCCATTCACGAGAAATTAACATTTTGATGAAGCAATGGACTAATATTCACAGTCATTCACTTCAAATCAACACATGTTTCAAAGGGAGTGAATGACACCACAAAACAGATATATGGTGCAAGTCCACCTACAGCAAAAATATTTAGCAGAACTAGGAAAGAGCAAGTGATTGCAGAAGTCCTCCCACTTAACTCGCAAATATTAGTTATTGAATAACACCAGACATTACAGTTTCATGCTTAAGTAAGAAAGCTGCACTAGTGGTCAAGGCTGCTGCTGTGTGCATCAGGGGTACAGGGTTTGAGACGTCACCCTGCATTACATATTTTATATATATATATATATATATATATATATATATATATATATATAAAATGCACTGAAAGGCTCACCAGAATAAAATCCTCTTTTATTGGTCGCACACGATATTAAAAAATGTAAAGCACATCCAGAACACATTAACTGTATCACCGCGTTTTTCGTCACAAAAACTTCTTCAAATGAGCATACCAACTTCTGCAACCCCTTTATATACAGAAACATCCCCAATTAATCAATTAAACTATTATACTTTTAAAAACAGTGCAAAAAAAATACTACACACACAAACATTGGAACAGAATAAATGCCGAAGTGCATAGTAAATCATTTGTTGATCAAGCAGGAATCTTGTAAAAAACATACATTATTTACAATTTGTAAAAACTTCTAAACAAAAAAAATGTTTAAAAATGTTTAGGTCAGCTAAACTTTAAATTATGTGACTTTCCAGCAGATGGTGCTGTTTTACATTTTGTATGACCTACAAAACAGTGTTTTACATGTGGTTTTATATTTTTAAACATTTTTAAACTGTGCTACAGTGGACTAGATGTCCCGCCAAAACTCCTGAGGATAATTACATCCTTCCATGAGGTCATGCAAGGCATTGTACAATATGAGGTCTCTTCCTCAAGCCCATTCCCACTCAGGAGCAGAGTGAAGCAAGGGTAGGTACTTGCTCCAACACTCTTTGGCATCTTTTTCTCTCAGTTATTGTCTCATGCCTTCAACAAGTCTGAAGACAGTGTATCCCTAACACTAGAACAGTTGGTAAGTTCTTCAACTATGCACACCTTTGAGTGAAGACTGAAGTGCAGACAGTACTGATCAGAGAGATGCTGTTTGCAGATAAAGCTGCCCTGACTGCTCACACTGAGGAGCCTCTATGATGGCTCATAAGCTCCTTTGATAGTGACTGCAGAGTCTGGCCTCACAATCAACCTCAAGAAGACCAACATCATGGGGCAGGATGTCAGCAGCAACTCCCGCATCTTCATCAGCAATCACTCTCTCGAGGGGGTGAAGGACTTCACTTACCTGGTCTCCAACCATCGCCAGCAAACCCTCCCTGAACACTGAGCTGAATACCCAGAGTAGTAAGGCAGCAAAAGGAATGGCATGCCTAACAGCTATGGGGTCAGGTGCAACTCCAAACTGATCAACACTAAGATAAAGGTGAATCAAGCATGTGTGCTTAGCACGCTGCTCTATGTTAGGAAAACATGGACCCTGTACTCCTGCCAAAAACGCAAGCTCAACACATTTCATCTACACTGCCTCAGAAGGATCCTAGGCACCACCTTGGCAGGACCACATCCCAAACAAGAACATCCTAGAGCAGGCAGGGATATCAAGCATGTATGCCCTGCTCTCCCCAAAGGCACTTGTGATGGCTTGGCCATGTCAGCCATATGCAGGATGGTCAAATCCCCAAAGACCTTCTGTATGGTGAGCTTGCCACTGGCTCCTGACCCATAGGAAGGCCTGTTCTATGCTTCAAAGATGTCTGCAAAAGTTACATGAAGGCATGCAACATCAGTCCAACAGGCAGGGAAGCCAAAGCTACAGAATGCATCACTTGGAGACTGGCTATCAAGACTGGTAGCCAAATGAGTGAAAAGAAGAGAGGGGAGCTGTGGGAGGAGTAGACAGAGCACAGACTGCAGAAGACAACTTTGGTACCTACACAGCCAGCTATCAACTACACCTGCAAAAACTGTAACAGTATGCCGGTTAAAAATCAGACTTTACAGTCACAGCAGGCAGTGCACTTCAACCACTGAATGATTTTTGTGACCCAAACTATTCTCTCGAGACAGTGAAAGGCCATCAGTTGCGAAGATACAGGGTTTGAATTTAAGTGCCTTTAAGGCATGATATAAAGTTCTCAGGTGACTACTGCCCCACCCCGCAGTGCCGCAGAATCTGCTCATTAGTCTAGGGCAGTGTGGAGGGAAGAGCCTTTCATACACACACAGGCACACTAACAAATACATAAACACACACAAATAAATGAAAAAAATAAATATAAACAAACAGTTGTTGATTGAGTTCCCACTTTTATCACTTACCTTTAGATACAATGTGCAAGATGCCACTGTATACTTAACATTGATGGGTCCCAGACTGTCATTATCATCTCATCTCAAAACTGACATCCTTTTGTTTTATTTTATCTAAAGAACAAATGAGAATGTGATCTATTACTTCTTACAGCACAACACTACAGACCTAATGTTCTAACTTCTCCATTTTTAAAATCTATGGAAAGTTATACAGTTATTGTTTTTCATGCTCAAGAATATACCTCTGCTTAAGAGATACAGCCACAGATTTATTGATCTCATAAGTTTGCTGAGCTGGACAGGTCAGTATAGTTCTCGGAGAATCAATAAATAGCCATTCTTAACTTGGGTGATTACCATTTATGAAATTCATATCAGTGAATCAGTCCTTAAATTGAAATTAATAATTTTCAAGTGACTAACCACTAAAGAAAAGTAATTAATTTAATGTGATTCACTTGTTACAGTCACTTTTTATTTCCATTTATCAATATAAAAATGAATGCCTAGTGTATTATGTGCGCCAACTCTCTTTCATTTGAATTTGCTCTCCTAATTAACTGCTGTCTAAAGGAAGAAACATCATTACTGAATTGCCATAAAACTAAATTGCGTTATTTGTCTACCATGTATACAAATGAAAGCAAACTAGTCTTATGCACTGTTCAATCTCAAAAAGCTTGAGACAATACAAAAATAAAATAAGTACGTACACCACTAAAGTGCATCCATAAAGGAAGAAGAAGAAATCTGAATTACCTTTAGTAATCAGGTACTCTTTTGAAATACTTCATAAAGGCACATGGCCTCAAAATTCACAAAATATTGTTGGCAGATGTATTCTTTATATATGACTGATGAAGAACATTGAATGACTTTCAGTACAATAATGCCATGTTCTATATTCAGTGGGCATTTAATTCAATCTATTAAGTAAATCTAATTTTCTTCCATCCTGGATGGCAGTGTGCCCTGTGCAGTACAAGAAAACAATTTAAATAAGGTTATGTGCTTTGAAAGCTCTGCTTGTCATTACTAGTACTGTAATAGCCACAATGGAAGAAACAATATTCCCTGAAATTACAAGAATTGTTGGAACGTGTACTCTGCTTATTTAAGTGAGATCAAAATGTTGTTCCTTTTCCTATATCTATACCGCATCAGAAAAAAATACTTGTGTTTCAACTCAAAGAACAAGTGGAGTTACAGTTAAAGGGACAAGGCAGGCCCTCAAGGTATCCCATTTAATTAGCACATCAAAATTTTCATAAAAACTTGTATATTTATCTGTATTTATACTGGTGGCACTTTCCCCCATTTTCGTTGAGTATCCCATCAAATTACCTGTTGTATGATCCCATTTATTCTCACTAAAAGTAATATATACATTTAGTGACCATGGGATGGGTAAGGCCATTTTATAACCTGATAGCAGAGGTTATTTTCAGCACAAAAAGGGAAACTGGCTAGGCTTAAAATGGCCTGCAAGGGTAGCTAGGTGACTACTTACCTGTAAAAAGTATAAGAATGGTATGACCATACATTTAAATATTGAATTATACCTTCTTGAACAACTTGCTTAAGCACCATTGTCAAACCATAATGCAAATTATAAAACAAATAAGGCCTTGTATAAAGGCCCACCTTGAGAGGGTATTCTACAACCAACATGGATTTGGTTAGCAGTAGTGGAGCTGGAAGAACATCAGAATGTGCTTGCATAAAGCTGGAAAATCTATAGGAAAGAGCAAAGGAAGGATGGAGACTGAACGAGTTTGGAAAACCATTAGCTGGAGAGGAGTTTAAAAGGCTAGTAAAGTGACACTGAGTAAAATCTCCATTCATTACTCTACACTTCACATACGGTGGACTGGGTTACAGTTTAACAAACAGTTTCAATTCACCAGCATTCAAAATCATCTGCTGCTATTTCACATGGGAAATAATTGTTTGTTCCATTTGTGTGTGCCAATCTGTGGGTTTTTCTCCTCTTCCCAGTACTGCACTAATGGAGTTAGTATTACCCCTCTGTTACACAAAAACTTCCTTAAGATGTTCTGATTAGCTAAAATGTTAAAAATTAGCTAATGTGCTCATTTCTTCTGGTCGAAGATTCGGCTCTATTAAATTAAGGGTAAAAATAAAGATAGGTTGGTAGATAAATATATGCATGAAATAAACAAGGAAATTAACTAACAATGTAAAGTCAAAATATTTTGTCAAGTACAATTTTTATGACTGCCAGTTATTCTGGAAGTGCTATGCTAGTGTCGATTGTTAAACATGGTGACACAATGGATACAAATATAACAGCAGGTAATGACTTATATGATGTCACCATGTCAAAATAAGCATGCAATATGGCAGCAAAAAAATGAGTACTCCAGAGCACAGTATTAAATGTACACTGTACATGACTACTGCCTTACATTTTGACCTGAATAGTTTGAACTTGGAGGTCAGACAAGGAAGAATTAGAAACTGAAGTCGATGTGTTGTCTACTAATTGTAGTACAGTTTCATCCAGCACTATTTCATTCAAACAGAATAAGATCCACTTTTAACAACCAGTAGAGAGTCTAAAGCAATCCTGTGAGTTGTTTGGTAATATGGAAAAAACTGAACTCTTTTTGCATGTGATTGCATATGTTTCTGGCTGAAAGTGTTCCCAACACAAGCAAGTTCCCTGCACAGCTCAATCAGCTTGCCCTAGATTAGTAGAAACAGATTTCCAGTCTTACATCCAGACACGTCTTAATGATTTGGAACAGGAAAAACACGAGGGATGTCACTGGCTTCTTCCAGACCAGTAATCCAGTCAGACTCACAAAAGATGCTTTTAGCTATTTGGAAGCGGAACCCGGCATTGTTCAATAAAAATCTCATTTACCTATGACTAAGGTTATTTGTGTTTGCTATAGCTGAAGAATTTCCTCCTATTGAGCAGACTCCGAAAACATATTTATATATTAGTTCAGCGAGATTTCTTGACTAGAATGGTGGCTTGCTAAATCGATCCATTTCAGCTACAAGTAGTAACAGAGTAAAGAAAAAACACTGCATACATTAAAATAATATTTCAGGTCTGTTAACAAGATCAGTAAGAACATGCACAATTAATGATAAAATATCAACAATACCTAGATAATAGAATAATGCCTTAAAGATTACATAGAGGAATAGGCAGCTTGTAGTACTCGGACAGAGGAGGAGATTCAAGAATGAATGGTAATGATGCACACAGCAAAAATTTACAAATTGTATAGATTTAAGTATAACTGTTTTTATAGCTTTTTATTTTACATATTTATAGGTTCATAGGTTAGTACTAAACTAACTGCCCTTGCGAGCCATTTTATGCCTAGCCAATTAGCCCTTAGTCCTTTGGCTCTTCTTAGAATGTACTCCATTTACATACATTACACAACTTTTATTGGTTAGTTTGATTTAGGTCTGCTTATGTCATACTATTTAAACATCAGATTGTGTAGCGTGTTTCACTAAAGATCTGAAGAAGCTGTATGCGAAAGTGCTCCTCTATTTATATTAAATGTTCATTTTCCATACAGTTTCCAGCTCTGTGTTTGGATTTTGGAATGCTTGTTACTTTGCTGCCTATTTGGGACTGTACAATTTTATTTGCTGTTCTGCTTGCCTGAGTTTGGAGTCACCCATTTGATTTTTCTTGGCATGTTTCTTGCTTGCTGGCTCCATTTATTCCCTGTAGAGTTGTTCTTGGATTTTACTTGGGTTGTTTGTTCCTCACATGGAAACATGGCTGAGAGCACAGATGCTGCAATAGAGTTAGATTTTAACTCCTCCAAGCCTATAGAAAGAAGGAGGTGTGGGCATTTACAGTGACTAACACACGTAACTGTAGATCCTTTGCTTACTGTGTCAATTGGGCCTCATGAGAGTACTTTAGTTACTAATTAGAATGACAGACTTTTAATGTCAGATATGATGAAAGTTCTTGAGAATGATTTATATAAGCTTAAAAGGATGCAGCTGCAGAGACTTCATTAAGAAGCTCGTCTATCATTTCAGAATGCACCTAGTGGTTTGCAACTCTTAAAATGCCCACTTATGAGGAACACTACTTGGATTTGCTTAGTAAGTGGCAGCAGATAAACTTGGATACTAGTCTTAGTAAAACAAAGCTGTTTAGTGACCATTTTCTACTACTGGGAATAAATTATATCCATACATAAACAAGATCATTTGTACAGCCAGTTTGCTGCCGATGAAGTAGATCTGATACTCAGTGAGATTTTGGATAATATTTCCTATTGTAAGAAAAGATTGATTATACAGAAAAGGAAGAAGATTGAGAGGGGTGTGCATGATTTTAGGAACACTTGTATTTTCTCATGGCCCAAATCAGCAGCTGACACCACATAAGCACCTAATGTTAATCCATTGACTATAGTCCGCACTGCTGATGTGCTGATAGTAATATTAAAGATCAGTGCAGCAGTGAAGGGAATGTTTCGCCTTCTGCAGATAGCATTCCTGTTTTCATTACACCACCAGAGACTACTGCTACCTGTGCTGCACACACTAGCTCTGAACCCCCACTTGATCCTCCAGTGGTGAGAAGATAGATAACCACTACAAACATGGGCATGCAGGTTACTCCAATCCTCCCCAACCAATTCAACAGGAGTTGAGGAAGAACTCAGCTTGATCCAGAAGCAGGGAAAAGAAAGAGGAAACAACCAGATCATGGGTTGGAGGGAGGGGTGCATATACAGAATGTGAAGCAGATGTGGACAGTGGACACAACAGAAACCTTGATGGTTTGGAATATTTCCAGTAATGTACTGGCTGATGTTCAGTTACAATTAGAAAAAGGACTTTCCTTTATATCTGCTAGAGATGCTGAGGTAATGGACTGCATTATTAATATGACACTGTTTGAAATGTTATGCTCCAGTTAATTTAGGTTAATAAGGGTACTATTTCAACTGATTTTGTCATGCCCAAACCCGGTGCTTTTATACATATTAATGCGACTTTGGATCTGTTGAGTAAGGCTTGTGAAGATCTGTACAAGTATTTTGAGCATAAACATAGAAGCACAAGATGAGATGAATGAAAGGCATTGCTTAATCTTAGCAATGACCATGATATTGTGATTCGGCCTGCAGATAAAAAGGGGTACAAACTGTTGTAATGGACATTAGATTTTCATTTAGCTCCATGACCACTATGCTCTCAGATGAATTTACATATAGGTTGATTTTAGTATCAGACACTGAAGCTTTACAATGTAGAGTATATAATGCTCTTGATGATTTACATAAGAGTGATATCATTACTGAGTTGTATTCTTTTTTTATATGTTGAAACACCCCTTATACCATTTATACAGGGTCTTCCTAAGGTACACAAGGATTCTGTTAGACCCCCCCTTTAGACACACTGTCAGTGGGTTCAGTTGGCTTATGGAGACCTTTTCTTTATTAAGTAAATAAGACCAGTATTGGAGGACTTCCCTGTTGTTTTGGGGAATACTGAATTTCTACATCATATTTACCAGTTCTTGCAGGATCATGTTTAACCTTGCTCATATCTATTGGTCAACTTATACATTGTATCCCTTTTGACTGTTATCCCCAGCCTTGAGGGAGTTTCTATGGTTGACCAATATTTGAGAGAGAGAGATCATGGTAATCTGATCTTTTATGTTTATCTTTAGAGATTGTACTGGAGAATAATGCTTTTGTGTTCGACTCCAGTTATCTCTAGCTTGTTGGTGTGGCCATGGGCACTACTTGTGCCAATAGCTATGCCAACATGGCGTTAGCCCAATGAGAGAGGAATGTCGTCTACGATTCCACTGGGTATAAGCAGCATCTTTTCTTCTGTAGACGGTTGAGGGATGAAGTCTATTTTACAGTTGGGGAATGAATTAAACAAGCTTGTTGATTTCTTACATACAACACATTTTTTGAGTTTCACCTTAAAATATTCATCAAATATAATGGGTTGTTTTGATGCAAGGCTTATGAGATATGGTACCGACAGCTTTTCTACTAGACTTTATAGGAGAGTGTTATAAACCACATTTTTTTCATTGATCTAGCATGCATCCAGCATGTTTTTAAGAATACTATTAAATGACAGACAATGAGAATTTCACATGAATAATGTAGAAAGAGTTTGAGGATGTTGTGTAGTTTAAACAAGACCCTGGGAGAAGAGGGTACATTAAGAAAGATATAGAACATGGCTCTAGGGAGGAATGATGTTTGGATCCACACGTGGTTGATCTAAGGACTTTTTTTTTTTTTTTTTTTTTTTTTTTTTTTTTTTACTGTCAATGTTTCTGATCTGTTCACTTGTATTGTACAGGATGCTGGTTTGGAAAGGCTATGAAACTCCAGATATTAAGCTGATTTTGTAATTAATGGAAATAGTCTTGAACAATAACATTTTTTTGAAAGGGAGCTTTACCAAACATTTAAAGGGTATTCTATGAGTGGTATTTTTGTAAATCATGAGATGCTTACCTGGAAAGAACTCTTATTCAAATCTGAGATTTATCAATTTTGCAAACCATCTTCATTAGCTGTATGATATTTTTATTTTGTGGGTAGATTCCCCATTGATGATAAATCAATTTGTGGCATTAATTTATGGGACACCAGGTTTGCTATGTTTCACCTATCAATTTGGTTATAGTAAAATTATTTTTTTTAGATACAACTATCTTTAAGATTGTTGATAAATTTCATTCCACAATTTATAGAAAAACATTTTCCAATGCCTATCTCACCTTTAAAAGTTACCATCCTTTTGTATAGAAAAAAAAAATCTTTGTAAAAGGAATGATAACTTGTTACAATAGCCACAATGATTTCCATTCAACTGTGTTTGCTGTTGAAAGGAAGATTCTGGAGGATATGTTCATTAACAAGGGTTATCCTATGAATTTTGTCAAAAACATTAGTAACCAAAATTATTTTTAGGTTGGGACATTAGGAATAGGATTGGAGTGTTATAACCCCAAAGACTTCCATTCAGTTCAACCCCAACTGTTTAGATGAATGTCTGCCTTGAATTCTGTCCTCTAACAATGTATGTCCAGATCAATCTAATGAATGGACCAATGATGAAATAGTGTTTAATCATGCCTTAGTATTACATTACAATAGTGGGTCACAGATATTTAAAGACATTGTAAAAAGAACTGGAATATCCTTACAGCCCAAAAGTAATATTTTTCATAAGTTTGGAGAGATGCCTCATTTTGTAAAAGAGGGCTTGTAATTTCAAGAATCTAGTGGATCCACAGCGAAGAAATCATCAGTGGACACCTCCAAAAAGGGCAACAAATGTAGCATCTTTAAACAATGCAAGTTCATTTATAAGGATAC
>NC_056749.1:170644075-170666575 GCF_019279795.1 Protopterus annectens
AGTTTTAGTTTTTTTATAGCAGATGGTGGGAGATACTCCCAAGGAGGATTTCAGTTCCTTGTCCTTGGAGATAATGTCCCAGTGTGCAGACATGATTTGTTTGATATTTTCCATGTCCCTGCAGATGGGGTCTGGGAAGCTATGAGATTTGTTGCCTTTTGGGTATTAGCAGTACGGTAGGTGGACCCATATGTTAGAATGGGTTTAAACTTGTGCCTGTCTTTGGCGACCTCTTGGAGCATCAAGCTCTTTATTTCTCACAAATAAGAGTCTCTCTCTTGGAACATAAGAGACAGGAACTCTGACTCCTGTAGGAAGGTGGAGTCGTTGCTGATGAGCCTGGACAATCTGATGAATTAGCCACGCACCACATTCTTTTTCATAAAGAATGGGTGCTAGCTTCTGAAGTCCAGGAAATTGTTTCTATAGGTCTCCTTCCTGTAAATGTTGGATATTAATGAATTAATAGGTCCGATCGAGATGAGGGTGTCCAGGAAAGCTATGCTTGAACCACAACCGGACATGACAAAATCCAAGTAGGGTATGCTGTGCGAGAGGGCTTGTAGGAAGGTGGTCATCTCTTCTTTGGGTCCGTTCCAAATAAAAAAACAAGTCATCTATATAACGGCTGTATAGACTTATTTTACTGAACCCAGGGAGGTGCACGAATGTTTCAAGTTCCCAGGTGCTCAGTACTAGATTGGTGAAGGCTGGAGCTAGTTTCATTCCCATCACAACACCTTTTACTTGTTTAAATGGCTGTTAATTCACATACTGTGTGAATTTTGGATGGGGTTAAGTGAGCATATTTGGACAAGAACAATCTTAGTGCTGCTAACCCTTCATGGTTGGGGATGTTGGTGTAGGGAGAGGTAACATCCAGAATGACACAATAGCAAGATCAGAAAGACCCCCACTGAGGTAGACAAACTACATATCAGCTATTTAAGCTCTCCTCCCAGGCAGCTCAGCAGCCTATAGAGTTTTAATAAATCCTTATCTTACTAGTGTCATAGGTAGATACTTAATTCTAGTTCCAAATCATACATTCAGCTCCACTTTTATTTGCTAGTAGATATTCAAACTGCTTGCACTTGTTGGGGTAATCAGCCTGGGTTCCATTAGGAGTTCAGCTGCTGTCAGTACTCATCACTTATCCCCTATATGATTCATCCAATTCACGTACATACATGTCTCTCTATGGGATGTAGGGGGGAAATCTATACAACACATTTTGGAGGATTTTTATGGAAGAAGAGAAGACGTAGAACAAAAAAAACAGATTAACTCCCTTCTTTAATTCATTTTTTTAAAAATTACCTTCTTCCCCATTTGCATAGTTATACCACCTGCCATAATTGATATGGAATGATCAGACTGTGTATATTAATCACATATGAGCTATTACATGCAAATGTATTCATCTGATATGGTTGCTGACCTGATGATCCATTTTGAACAAGCTGAAATAAAAAAAAAATAACCTGAAAATGAAATACAGTAAATATATGACAAACTCCTCAAATACTTTAATACTTTAAATTCAAGTCCTAAAATGTTTGTAGGAGTGAGTTCTGATAATTGCATCTTTTTTCTCATCACTTGCTCACATTTTTAGATCCTTTAATCTTTGTCTAAATACATGCCATCATGAGATATCAGCTTGCAACAGGTGTTCAAATGCTTCCATGTTATAACACAGAATAGTAGGCATTCCATGTCCTAGCCCTTATATTGCCTACTACTTTTAGTTTGTTTGCTCTCTGCTGTTTTTCTGACTTTTGATTATACTGGTGAATAACTGTTGCAGTAATCCATGCTCTTGCTCTATATATATATATATATATATATATATATATATATATATATATATATATATATATATATTTTTTTTTTTAAACAAACATATTAAAGGAAAATCAGTCATTAACCTGTGATTATTTGCAATATTTATTTTGACTAATGAACTTGGTGACATTTTTATGTACAAATAAAATTTCTCTCCAGTTATTCCCTAAAAATGTTTCATTTGTGCTTGGCTATTGGGATAGAGGGATGAAGTACTAACTGCAACCCAACTGACGAGGCAATTTAGCAGTACAAGTGTTGGAGAAGCCAAGCAAATAGGCTGAGAAGTAAGCAGCTCTCAACTCGTCCATCCTGACTGGAGGACTTTGGAACAATGCTTGGATCTCACGCCTCCTACTGGAAACTGGTGAGGCTTTTTAGCTATAATGCAGGTAGCCCCTAATCATAATGGAGGAGCCTGGGTCAGTATATCATTTAGTGCAGGCATGTTCAGACAACTCATGCACACACAAACACTTCTCTCCAGTAAACCTTGGTCTTCCCTTTCAACACCCCAAAATCTTTACTCTCTAGCTGTATATATAGGATATGATATGATCCTCAACTTCAGGCTGTCACATTTTGTATAAGTGGAGGTCAATCTGACTAAATGGAAGACACTGTCTACCTGAAAAGGAAGGGTAAAAACTGGATTATAACCACTGCTCTCCTAAAGGAATGAATGGAGAAGTGATTTCTTGGGTTAATGGTAGGTTGAGAGGATGTCTGCAGTGAAAGGAACAAACACTTTACTTGGTATTTGCCTTACATTGCTAAAATCTATGCTCAGTCATTAAGACATGTTGCACAAAGAGAATTAATATTTATCTTACTTGGCACTTCTAAGCTACATTTATAAAGGTACTGAGATTCCTATAGTTACAGAAAATCTCAAATTAAATATGACAGAAAGGAACGATGTATTCTATACTATGCAGAATATTACAGTATACACAATTTCTAATAACTCTAACTACAAAAAGATCTCTTCCATAAAAAGCTGAAAATATTTGAACTTGCTGCCAGTAAAAGGCCGGCAAAAAAAAAAAATCCAGTATAGACTGAAATCTTGCACATAAAGGCATCTAACAGACATCTGATTGAATATGAAAAAAAAAAAATAAATGCAAGCTGAGAATACGAATGGCAAGGAGTACAATTTCTATCAACAGTTCCAAAACATCTGCATACCTATCTATAGAAAACATCTCCACTTCCTGTTATGCATGGAAACATTCTTCAAGTAAAATGATATCAGTGATGCATAGATTTACTAAAGAAGCATGCTTTTTTAAAGGACTTTGATGTTCAGTATTAATAAATCTCTGCCTGGCCATGGGTTACGTATTTATCTTAACACCATAAAAGTTACTTATCTGGGCTTTGCCCATGTTATTACACCATATAATTTGTGGGAAAACGCTGCATCATCCATGGATAGTGGGTGATTATAAGTACACCATACCAAGCATTGTAAACAGCATATCTTTCCATACATTAACTAGAAAGGAAAGCATTTTAAGATGCTGCACAAAATGGTATCCACCCCATTACAAGACTGGATGCCTAATTTATTTACTGCTTGCTTTTGTTTAGCGGAAAAGTCTGAGCACAGGTCCCATTTTCAGCGGAGGCCTGGAGAGATGCTTCATTTTGCAGAATGCATAGAAGGCAGTTATACAAGATTTACATAAATGTATATACATATAACAATAATGATATGATAAAGTATTACTTAATATCAAACTTATATGAGTCTAGTTATTTTCAAAAGAAATCAGTTGTAAACGGACATAAAATGGGAGACAGTAAAGGAACTGTATAATAAAAATGGCTACAGATTACAAAGGTGCATTGAGGTGGTCCAGGTAATTAATGTATCTATGGGAGAGAGAGAGTGAGTAGTGGAGAGGGGTTGGGGATAGCCAGATAGTTAAATATTCTGAAGAGGTAGCTGCACTATGGACAGTTAGATAAGAGTGGTGAGAGTTAGTTCGGGTTCGGAGTAGGGAAGATAAGATTATCCAGAAATATCACTTGTACTGAGCAGGTAACTAAGTAGATAGGACATTAGTTGAGTTTTAAATGATTTTAGGGAGTATTCTTAGCTTACTGCTAGAGTGAAGGAATTTCTGAATTTAGTGAGGTGGTGGGACAGTAGGGATTTGCTAACAATTGTTGGGTTTGATTTCATGTAATAGGTATCTGTCTGATTAACAGAGTGGTCTGGAAGGGTTATACATTAGTATAAGGTTGAAGATGGATGGACAGTTGTTTATACAAGATGTTATGGATTTCAGGAAGTTGTGATTAGGTTAATGTGAGAATTCAAGCCACTGTAATTCCCTTAGGGCTGTGTAGTGGTGGGTTCCGTTTGGAAGGTTTGCAGTGAACTGTTCTGTTTTGTAGTAGCATTGGTCAAGTTTATTTAACACGCTCATTTGGATGTTGCAAAGGATGGGAGCAAAGTACATTAGAGTAGGCAAGATGAGAGAATGCAATGTATTTTGTTGTAGTTTCTGAGAGGAAGGGTTTGGTTCTATCAAGAGAAAATATAGTTTTTGGTATCATTTTTCACTATATTGTATTGTATTGGTGTGTGTGTCTCAAATTTTAGGTTCTCATCTACAAAGATACCTAGTAATTTAGTATGTGGGACAAGTTCAGTTTTGTTATTGGAGTCTAATGAAGTTATCCATTCCCACAGTATCTGTTTTTATATTGAGATCTAATGAGAAGTATTGGTTCTCTATTTTTATCTTTTATATCAACCTTCAGCTGTCATGCTTTGATAAGTTATGCCACTACACTAAAGGTTGGTTATTGGTGATTCAGAAAATCTGAATTTTAGCAGAAGTTTAGCATTTAAGTATCACTGCATAAGAAAGGACATACGAGGAGCACATGTTCATGATAGGCTAAGTACCGCAAGGGTACCCAAACAACTCCATATTGCCCAGGAGTTCCTTGGACGCCTGTATGGGGGGATATTTAAGTAACGAGGTAGCTAAGAGTGGTGTATGTGTGTGTATGTATATATATATATATATATATATATATATATATATATGTGTGTGTGTGTGTGTGTGTGTGTGTATACATGTATGTGTGTGCTGGGGGTGGAGGAGTATGGTAGTTGGGGATTAATTTACTGTCGAGCTCTGTCAGAGGCATGTGGGCCAGGCTGGGAGTGAATTAACAATTTTCCATCCAATAATCAAGGTTTCTTTTTAACAAGGTCAGGGATGAATTCTGCTTCACATAGACAGCGACTTTATTTCACAGCTCTTCGAGACATTTATCCATTCATCCAGCAGGTTCTATTTGGTTTACTATCAAAATCTTGCAACACACTTGTGCAAGTCATCACTTACTTGACTCAATGTCAAAAGATACAAATGCCGAATGTTCACAACCAAAAGTGGTATTTTATGAAAGTCAGCATCTCCAGAATGTTGACTTTACAAAAATTATCTGGACTTCCAATTATGTCCTATGAATTTTTTGCATGTGGGCAAGCCCCCCCCCTGTGCCTCTCATGCCCCTATGTTATATATATTTGTATGGGTTCACTACACAATCTCGAAAATACTGGAATTTCAGTATTTTAAGACTGTATAGTCAAAAGAGCAGGTACTTGAAACTGCACTATATTGAATGCAGAAATATTGAATCCGATGTTGTGGTGTCGCATTTGTGACATGTGGTGTGTGGATTTATCTGGGAATTTATGTAAGTGGTGTTTTCATAAGGGTATTGGGTAGGGATGTGTGTGTGTGTGTGTGTGTGTGTGTGTGTGTGTGTGTGTGTGTAGTGGTGGGTTTTGTGTGTTTGTGCGACCTTGGAGGTAGTATATCTAAGTAGTGGGGGTGTGGGGGATAGGTAGAGTAGGTGTGGTTGTGTTATGTTGTGTTTCTGTGTTGTTTTGTTTCTTGTAGTGTAATTAGGTAGGTGTGTGTATGGTTGTGATTTTGATTTTTGTGGTTGTGTGTTCTGTTATGTGGCTTTTCGGCTATACAGTCTTGAGATACTGAAATTCAATATTTCAGTATTTTCGAGATTGTATAGTGAATGTATGTATATATATATATATATATATATATATATATATATATATATATATATATATACACACATACACACACACACACACATACACACACATACATATACATACACAAACATACACAGTAACTCTAAGATAGCACTACAGTGAGGGAAGGGGTACATTTCCCAATTCTCACTATAGTGAGATCTCCATTGAAAATGACAAATCCACAAGAGCGACTGCACACTAGCATTCATTCTTGTGGATTTTTCATTTTAAAAAATCAATGTTGCAAAACCTTGAAAGAGTGCCTTTCGACCTTCCAAAATCATGTAACTGGTTTACATTTTGATGGTATACAATTCTATATGTCATAGACTAAGTTTAGGTTCCTGGATCTAGTATTTCTGGTGTTGCTTGTTTTGTCGAAGTGCAACAGATCAATCAGAGCTGGATCCAAGGATGCCTTATATGCCAGGCATAGATAGCCCCTCAGAGACCTGTAGGAGATAAGACCTTAAAACGATATGTTAATATATACTTAAATAACTGACCGTGTTCTGTATCCATGACTGGTTGCCAGCATCCAGCAAAGAAGGTGGTAAATATAACTGAAACTATACACAAACCACCACTGCGACGATCTTCCCGAACAATGAATTGATATTGTCTTAACACACAATGACACACTGCTCACAATCAAGAACATATGGCATCTAAAAACAGCATAACATGTATTAGTCTTATAACTCACACATATACACAATCCTTCCTGTCTTCCTCACTCCATCCATTCTTTCCTTCCTGTTTCCATTTTTAAATCTGAAGTTTGAAAGCAAACTGCCCTATGCAGTAATTTAAAATGTGTAGTTTTCAAAGTTGGTTATACTGAATTCAAATATGACAGCTATGTATGTAACTAAAAAACATGTCATGCAAAGGATTTGAGCTTTCAAGCTGTGATAAAAACTGTGTGTGTGTGTGTGTGTGTGGGGGGGGGGGGGATTTGCTCTCACTAAGGAGGGGAAAGCATGTCACTTCGTATTTAGAGTCAAACCTAAACAGGATCATGAGAGTGAAGAGGTTAACAGTATACGGCATTTCTGAACATGTTGCAACTCTTTTTATATCCTCTTTCTTATTTCACAAAGAGATTGCATTCAAGGTAGAACTACAGTTTGTTTCCAAAAAATGAAATTAATGATAAGGGGCAAGAGTTCAATGCAGTATGTGCTTATATACTCAGGGAACACTTTGTACTATAATATTGTGCCAAAATATTGCCACCACTGTGTGTTGTTACTGCATACTGGGAAAGGTGTGCATGACTATCGCAGTCAGAATGAAAGGTTATACAACACTTGGCATATAAATTGTCATTTTTATTTTTCTAGGCTTGCCACAAAAGGAAATTAAGCAATTTGAGAATTCACAGCCTGTCAGGTACACTTTTAGAAGAATGAAAGATGGTGAGCAAAGCTGTAAGCTATGTAATGTAAAAGTGTCCTTGAATTCTGGAGTATTTAAAGCTGCATGAATAAATACAATGCTAGATTCATTTACTAAGTAAGAGCTTTTAAGCAATGACGGGTACGAACAAAAAAAAAAAAAAAGCTTAAAGTGAATGCATAGTATTTCTAGTCCATTAATTGTTTCATTTAAAAATGAACAAGTGGAACAACCTCAAGCTGCAGAATGTCATTTTAAAACATAAATTAAGAATTTTAAGTAGTCAACAGCAGAAGAGTTTAGCTGTAAACTTAGCTGCATAGACTAACAGGCATGCCATTATATGTTAACAGCGGGACTTTGATGTGAATCTTTGAGGCTCTATACAACTTGGCAAGCGTCAATTTTTCCTTGACCACCAGAGCTCTTAGTGCTTGTCATATCTGTCCCTCCAGCATGTCCTGTTTACATCACAGGCCATATTTAGGTCCCTGCAATTGGTAGCTCTAGTCCCGTTTGATTTATGGATATGCAGCAAGTACATTACGTTTGGTTCTGAGATTGCTCTGCAAACCAAGCATAAAAGTCTCCCCTAAGAAGTCTGTATGATACTGAGAATAGTGACAGAGACTGAAGTCGGTCTGTGTAAGGCACGTGCTAGAGTCCCTTGATGATCTTTGTTAGAAAACTCTGAGGTCTTTCCAATTGCTGCAGGTGATATGTACGGTACATGCCGAACAGGGTGTTATACTCAATTACAGCCAGATTAGTGCCTAGTATGGAGGAATTATAACCTCCTTTGCTCTTGAGATGATGCCTCTACTAATAGAGGTATGTAGAAAGCCTTCCTTACTACAGTGGACATATGGTGGTTCAAGTTAAGGTTGCAGTGAACTTGTCATCCCAGATCCATTACCACTTCATGGGTACTCCATGGTATTGCTATTTTTTTGATAGTGTGAAGTGACATTGTTTTTGCTGAAAGGGAATTATGGTGCATTTCTTTGCATTCAGTTTGAGACCATGACTAAGACAACAATCACTGGACTGCATAACCCTCCTGGGGTATAATGACACCATTTGGGGATTCAGTAATTGCACCCATTGTGCAGTCATCCACAAACTTGGTCAGCCACAACCCCTTAGTTTTGACTTGAAATTTTGAGAAGTCTGTACCAAACAGTAGGGGGCCTAGCACTGACCCCAGTGACACCCCCTCTGGTAACATGTTTGTTAGTTGACGTGGAGTCACCCGCTCTGATACTGTGTCTCCAGTTTGTGAGCCAGTTGGCAATACAACTTACAACAAAGGGGTTTACATTCAGTTTAAGTTTTTCAGTAATGCCAGTGTGTGAGATTTTGTCGAAAGCCTTTGCCAAGTCAAGGTATGCTGTGTGCACAGATTTGTGTGTTCTCAATGGCCCTTGTCACATTTTCAAAGAAATCCACCAGATTTAATAGGCAGGATCTGCCCATGATGAAGCCGAATTTGGTAGGAACCAGGGACTGAACGTCGCCTGTGTATGTTTATGAGGTCCATAATGATACGTTCCATGCCCTTACAGATGAGGCTGGTCAGGCTTATGGGTCTGCAATTCCCCAGGACTGTTGCTAGGTCACCTTTGTGGAGGGAAATAACTGTTGCTGTTCTCCATTCTGCAGGAGCAAAGCCTGTGGTTAAGGCTATGATTGAAAAGAGTACTTAATGGTGATACTATCATGTTTTAGCCTGTGTAGGAGACAGCCTGGGGAGTCATTTGGTCCCATACAAGCTGCGTTTTTTTTTTGCTTTGGACAAGGCTTTATTGACCTGCTCTTCCGATATGTAGTGTGTGTGTGGGAGTTTGGGAGAAGGTTTGTGATAAGTTTGAAGGACATAAGGGAGTGAATTTTTTGCCAAACCTAACTGCTCTCTCTGTGAGGTCAGTATGTGCGATATTAGTCACTAGTTTTGCACATGCTTGGCTCCAACCTTTTAGCTGCAAATGGTTATCGTTGGCTGTGCTCAAGTTTTTCTCAAAGATGCTCATAAAGGATTTGAGAAGCTGTCTTATTTTGTCTGTTGAAGCTGAGGAAGGAGCTTTTCCATTGTTATGGCCTCACCTTGGTTTTCTTGGACAGCAGCTTTTTGCATTTGTTGTAAATTTGTTTATGCTGGATGTACACCACAGTGGCTTGTTTTTACTTGGGGCTTTGGCTTTGATTCTTTCTGGTACAGCTGTGTTCATACACTTATGCAAGTGACTGTACAGGGCTTTAGTGAAAGCTTCATTTGTAGTTACCACTTCCACCTGGGGGTAGGGCTAGGAATGCATTTATACTTTCACCTAGGAGGGTATAATCTTGCCTTTGCAAAGGTTTTCAGTCTTGAGTCCTGGTGTTCATACCAGCTCAAAGGTTAGGATCTGTGGCCAGATTTAAATAATGGGGGTCCGAAAGTTGTAGCAGTGCATTTGTTTTACGTATCAGTGAGGACCACATCTAGTACGTTTGTTCCTCTTGTCGTAGTATAAACAATTTGTTCCAGCACATTTGAATTAAATTCAAGGACCTTTTGCACTAGTGAGTTAGGGCTGGTGTAGGTTTCCCAGTCGATGGTAGCATAACTGAAATCCCCCAAAACCAGAGTGCTCGAGACAATTTGGATAGACTCCTGTTTGGTCAAGTAGGCTTTATGTGGGTCATGACCCATGGAGGGGGATCTCTAATTGGCTAGAACTTGAATGCGGGCCTTAACCACAGTAACATGAAGTTGGAGTAACTCCATGGAGTTGTGCAGTCTAACTAGACAGGAGGTGACTATCTCTAATATAGATAAAAACACCGCCTTCTTTAGTTCTCACTTGTTTGTTTTGCGGTCTGAAGGTGTGGAATACATCATAGCCTTGCAAGGCTGGGGTACTCCCTGAGGCCTTGAACCAGGTTTGTCACTGCACAGACATCGGCATCTTCCAGTGACAGACGTGGCTCCAAGGTGTGCAATTTTTGGTTTAAGCTCCTAGCATTTAGAAGCATGACTTTTAGTTTATTATTGGCAAATTTCATGTCCGTAAGTTTGTTTTCAAGACCAACCCTAAAAAAAGCACTACTGGGGAGGCAAGATCCTTTGGCAGCAGCTGAAAGCCTAGTGCTGTCATGTGCAAACGATCTCTGGCAAAGTAGTGAGGTACGTCAACCTTGGCTTTCCAGGCTGACAGAAACTGGATCTCCTTTGAATGACACCAAAAACTAAGCCAATTATTGAAATCAATCATTTTTGTTTATACTGTGGCATCATTCTAGGAGAGGGAAGTATGCTGCTCAAGGCCAAGGACATACCTGCCTGGGAACACATTCTCAGAAAGCTCTATCATGTCTCTCTTCATATAGTCCAGTGAGGTACATCTCAGGTCATTCACTCCAACATGAACTATGACAGAGTCATAATGATACTTGTTGCTGAGAGACAAGAGTGCATGCATGATCTGATAAATCCTGGCACCAAACAGGCAGCTGAAGTTCTCCTTGACCAACCTGGTGAGTGGGACATCCATGTATCTCACTATGGAGTTTCCAATGACAAGAGAATTTTTTTTTTTTTTTTTAGTGTTACGCCTCATGGGCTTGGTAGGTGAGACACTGGTGTTAATGTGTGTCATGGGTGCTGTGGAAACTGTTAATTGTAGCAGTCTTGTGTTTTGGAGGTCTCTAGTGTTAGAGAGAACCTCCACGTATGTTGATTTTTGTGTTTGATGCATACCATGTGTATGAGTAGTGGTACTATGGATATGAGTAGTGGTGGGTTGACAACCTCTTCAGTGATACCGTTGAGTGCGAGAGAACATGGCTTCAAAATTCTTGGTGTAGTCTCATCTCTCGCACTCTTTCCTAGAGGGAGTTATTAGTAGAGGATTGTCAGTGTACATGAGGCAATTGCTACACTGCTTTAAGTCAAAAAAATTGGCAAGAAAAACAAGGGTAGTCCAACTGTCCATAATGCTAGGTTGAAGAACTGTTATCACAAGGTGGGGGGGGGGGGTTCAGAATCAATCAAGGAGGAGCTTAGTGGATGGATATTTCTGCCAGAGTTTTTTTAAATTTTTTGCTGGAGGTTTAATAGGTTACAGCTAACTAGCAGTATTTCTTTGACCAGAAAAGTACCAAGGATGAGGGCTACACTGATGTGCTACAGCTGCATCTAAGGGAAACATTGTTGAGTTTATCTGTCCAGCTATGGCGTGCAAACAAGCAGAAACCTGATTAAATATCAGAAGCTAAAAACTTGAAAAAAAATTTAAAAAGGTTCAAAAGGACAATTGAGGATGCTTACTCTACCCTAGACCAACCACCCTTTACCAGGCAGGTTCCAATCGGCACACTGCTCTCTCGAGTGCAGAAGGGCCCTTTCCAATCAAAGATGGCCTGGAAAATGTGCTCAGAACAAACAAGCACTGCAAACAGACTAAGATGCAGCAAACCTGTATCTGGACTGTGCTACAGCTACTACTACTACTTTTTGCGGCTTTTCCCGGTTAGGGGTTGCCACAGCCGATCCATGATTGGCAGTGGAGTTTCACGGTGTCGAGTTGCCAGCCCAGCACCCAACCTTCCACGGAAGGCACACACGTACTTATGCCTATGGCCAGTTTAGAGTATCCAATCCACCTACAGTATGTCTTTGGGAAGTGGAAGAAAACTGGAGCACCCGGAGGAAACCTACACGACCACAGGGAAGACATGCAGACACTGCACAGAAGACACCCCAGCAGAGGATCGAACCAGAGAAGACTATGCTACAGCTACTAACTACCCTAATTTTCATGGGAAACACTAGGGAATGTTTACCACAGCAGAGAAATAGCACTGAGACACTAAAAAAATAAAATTTGAACAGCAATGAGCCTAAAGAATGTTTTGAACAGCTAACAAATCATTTATTTTAACATTACTTGGCAGGAAAACCAGAACAAGCAGAAAAGTACCAGAAAATACTTAGTGAAAATAGCAAACAGAGGTTTGCAAACAGTGAAAACAGCAATAAAATATGAACTAAAAAGCTCTAACTACAGATCAAAAGTAAATAAAATATGACAAAATATAACAAAAGCTACTGAATACTAAAAATAACATGTAAAGTATATAAATGCAGGAGTAGAAAAATTGTGACTGTGGAGTTATGAGATGCATTGTTTTAATATTTCAGTGATGTCTTAACATACTCATTTAATGTATTCGTTAACTGTGATAACTGGGGTAGTGTATTGGATTCTATTTCAGTCATAGCTCAGTTGACACCATCAAATAAAGGTAAACAAAGTATTGTACAATGAATGTAATGTTATGAGGCCGTCATGTAGGACTGTTGAACATGACAGCTAGCTGAAATGCTACTATCAGATGGCCTTTGCCTTTATTTACAAGTATTGCTTCTGTTAGAGTCCAAAAAGCTATTAATGCACTTCACCCCAAATCAATGTGACTGCAGGGAAATAGTACACTCCTTTGCAGATGTTCATAAATATTAAATACATTTTAGCATTTTACATAAAACTGAAAAAAAAAATTCAATGAAAGTTGGTAGTTGATTTTGGATTATGGGGATTTGGAATTTTCTGATAATGACTTGCTTTCAGATGTCTAGAAATATATTATTGGTAATGGGCAGGGACGATGATTAAAATATCTCCAGGAAAATAGTATTAAAACTGTGTACTGATGTATGTGGTATTTTTATAGAAGACATTTATGCTAAAACACCCAAACTGCCATTTATATTTCTTCTCATATATAATACTTAAAAATGATGTTACCTTGCTTTAATATTTTATTATATACACAGAATCTGTTTTAATTCTGTATAAATATAAAAGCTCTAGAAAATTATAATAAAAACTTGAAAATGACTGACAGCTACACGAAAAACTGTTGAATTAATTCCACAATTCCATTTAAAGAAAACAGAATTTCATTGTGAGAATTATATTCCTGGTAATAGAAAGGATATAGATCTGCTATGGGATTGAGGATATGGTCTTTGCAAAGTCTGATAAATGAGAGGCAGATGCTATCAGTTCCAGGAGGCATTAGATTTGCAAAATGCTCAATTCATCTTTTAATAACTTGACAAGGCATTCTTCTGAAACAGAAGAGGGGAAAAATCAGTTGTGTAACTGTGTATGAAGTAATGGAAGTAAAGTGTGTATCAGGATAATGTCACCATCTATAGCTCGAAGAATTATAGAAGGAATACTGTACAGAATGCAGGGTGGTCATGGACGGTCTTGAACTGGGTTTGCTAAAAGTTTATTCTTATGCTATAACAAAATTGCAAAGTTTGCCACCATTCACAACCCCATAAGGCCCATCATTGTTCTGTTCTACAACTTAACTGGCTAGAACTTCCAAACTAGTTAACATTAAACTTACCCTCACCCACAAAATAATTCACAACACAAATTGCTACACCACAATTTCTACCCTAGTCCACGTACATGTAAACAGAATGGTCCCTTAGGTCTTCAGACAGGCTACTGCTCAAAATAATCTCATAACTTCCATGGTGACTCCCCTCTACTCAAGCAAAAGAGCTAAGACCTAGAATGCTCTTTCACTAAACATACAAAGTACCCCCTCCTATTCTAAATTTAAAACATAAATAAAAGAAAATCTTAAAAGCAACTGGCTCTGCCCCTGTAGTTCCCCTAGATATCTCCCACAATTTCTATCACTCTTTCACCTATCAAAGGTAAATGCTATTTTTCCTCAATGTTATAATTGTCTCCTCTGATTGGACTTTAAATCATGAATTTTAAAATTTCACTGTCAAACTTCTACAATATATATTGTGTGCACATAGCTTTCCATTATGCATGCTCGCTGACTGCTTCTGTTCTCAGTTATCAAGATTGCGATGGCTTACCTTAGTAATTTTGTTTCTATAATGTAATAATTTCATCTAGTTTACATTACATACATAATTTACATATGGTATTATTTCTGACTTCTTACTGACGTAAATTCTGTAGCTTTTGTTTTTTATCTATCTAGTTTCATTTCTGGAGCTTTTCTTCCTGAGTCTCCACTGAAAAACGGGCTACTAGCACAGTCGGGCACTACCTGGTAAACAAATGTAAATAAAATAAATAAATTTAACTAAATTGCACAGATATTCTGCAAGTGGTTCAGTGCACACTTCCCCAGTGCTGACTGCCATACATACTCTCCTTTGGCCAATCAGCATGTATCTAGTGGTTTCAGTGATGACATAGCGTAATCGGACTGATTTAATTTTGTAAGAATAAGTGCTGCTAGTTTAACTGTAAATATTGCAATAAGCCTGCCCAGTCTCACTCTTGAAATAAGGTACCAAATCAAAGAGTTACAAATCAAGTTAATGTAAGTGAATGTAGCTAGGCTTAAGAAGCAATTGCAGGTTAACCACTGTATCTGTCCAGATTAGAAAGTTTCCAGTGTTGCTAGTAATTCTTAACTAGTGCGATTCTGACCATGTGACCATTTCTCCTTTTCAGTATGTTCTTTTCTTTTTTTTTTTTTTTTTTTGCTGAACATTTGAATGCAAACATCTGATGAATGTGTGCTGGACAGCTAAAGATATCACAAGAAAAGGCATCACTTTATTAAAGTTACGCTGCGCAATTCTAGATGGGTAACAGAGAAAGTGACCACAGATTTATGATTTCCATAATGCAAGGACTTTTACACAAATATATTGACTTTATCATGACAAATTATTTCACCTAGAAATATACTTTATTAATATGCTTGATCCCACTATATTATACTTCTCTAAGTTTACTGGATCTGAAAGTGAAAATGGATTGTTCTTTATAATTAAATTTTACATGCTTATACGCAGCATGCTACTGTCTGTTTTACATAACATACTGCTGCATGATGTGGACGTTGCAAATTGCTCAGAACTACATACTTTTTCAAATAGGTGAATTCTTTTTATTGAAGTGGCTGTCAGAGAAAGCTTTTATAAAGTGACCAATTCAATTAAAATGGAGTAATTATACATAGTATTCTAATGACAGAGTAAATGTTATATCACCAAGGAACATTAATGGTCATAGCTTTACAAAATATGCATTCTTAAACACTTTTCATATAAAGGTTTTTATTATAGTCTTAAATATCAGCAGGTACGTCATTTCTTTCTTTATATACTGAATCAGAAAACATGCTTAAGTACAAGGAATATGACACATTCATTGACCGAGTCCTAACATTAATTTTTGTCACCCCATTACCTTTTTATTTGAATTTAGCTGCTCAGATCTCTCACATGCATACTTACCAATTAAAATTGTCACAAAGTAGTCATGGAACACCATTTTAAATTAAAATTATATATTTAAAATATTGAAAAGATGTTGCAATAACTAAGCACAAACTGCAAGTGTAGAACATTGCATTATTATAATACCGGCGCTAGAGATGCGCAGGTTTCTACTGTCTTGAACTGAGAATAATCTAAAAGTCAACATTATAGCCTGAAAATATCAGAAACCTTGTCATTTTCTGAAAACTGGGACTTAGGATATGTAACTTTACAGACCCAATGCTTTCCAGCCTTGTTTGTGATTCACATTTAAATATCCAACAATTCGGATCATGCGGACAGATAATACTGAGTTGTGAAGTGCCAAAATAATCCAACAGGAAAGGACAAGATTTCCTTTAAATGCTGCTTTAAAAAAGGAGGATTGACAATGCCACCTATGTTTGTGATCAAGGTGTACCACACTGGACATACCTGTTCAAGAAGAAACAATGACAATTTTAATTGGTGTGTCTGGTCTGTGGTAGTAATATAAACAGTGCCTGGCGGAAAAAAGTTTATAAACATATGGATCTAAAGCATCCCAATTCACAGCTCCTTCTTAGTATACCAAGAAAACAAAAATATACAGCCATAATGAGGGATAAAATGTTTCTAGAAACACTGTATCTGACAAATACATTGTTGCACTATCATACCCAGTGCCAAGTCAAGAGTATCATTCCTTTCATACTGCAGTGTAATTGCTTCATTCCAAATACTATGAAGGTATTGGTTCTATTCACTAGATAACATTAGGTGGGATTCATAAGCAGATTATTCACTGTACAAGATGACTATGGACTGCCATTTTAAAATGGCCATTATTCAGTGATGTAGTATCTTATGAATCTAGGTGCCACAATCCACACACATGCATACAAGCCTCCAACAGTCGGGAGTTGTTTTAGCAGAGTATACATAGTGTGCAATCTATCATCTTACTCAAGTAAGAAATGTATGATGGCCCATTTTGTCCAGACCAGATGAATGTGCACACAGACATACACACACAAAGAAGAACAAAAAAAAAACTGGGGGGGGTAATTCAATAAATCTTACATGGAGCTAATCTACATGTAAGCATAGTATTGTGGCTTGAACACCGAGTTCAGAACCTTTGCGATCCAGGAAACAGTGCTGGGGCCATGCACGAGCCTCCCAGCACTATTCCGGCATGGATGCAATGGAATAATGCAAATTGCCTCATTTGCTGGTGAAAACCATGCAAATGAAGTGAATTTGTGATCCAGCAAGCAGACAGGCATCTGTGTAGGAGCCATGTCTGCAGCAGAAATGTATGCAGTTAGTAACTGCAGAAATAAAAATGGGGCCATGACAACCTAAATTAAAGCATGTATTATGTTCATTAGGTATGTGAATGGTATTCATATTAGCAGATATGGGCTGTTTAAGCAGACCACAGCAGCGCATAAACATGTGATCCTGCAAAAAATAAAACAAATATATTAAACAGGCAAATATAAATGTTAAAATTAATATTTACATCATACCAGTATGCAGACTCATAACATTGGCAGATAGTGCCGTAACTAGGGTATAGGTAATTAGGTGCATGCAAATTAGCTAAGTTTACTGAATAGCAAAGTGGGCCACCATGTCTGCAGGTACCTAACCACATAGGGGCTATAATACAGGCAGAAGAGGCAGCTGACATGAAAAGTGAGTGTGTCATGCTTGGTGTAAACACATTGGAGCTTACAAACCCTTCAGGTGTCCACGGTCACTAAAAAGAGGATATTCAAATGGAATGGAATGCAGGGGGTGTGTGACAGGAACTGTAACACACCCCCTGCATTGTGAAAGTGCCCTGCAGCACTTTTCATTAAAGCAGTGTTTTTGGACGCACACATTTGAATCTCTTAGAGCAAGAAGTCCAGAAAAACACAGTACTAAAAGTGGCAAAAGGCCAGAAATAGGGATAGTTTTTAAATATTGCTCATAAACTTAGAAAGTTGATAGAATGATAGGTTTTGATATATATATATATATATATATATATATATACATATATATTTAAAATGGTTTTGTTTTACACTGTATTTGCATCATGAAAGAGCTATATAGAAATGTATAGGTCAAATTTGGACAGCTCCATTAGCTTAGTGGTTAAAGTTCCAGCTTTGCATGCAGTAGTTCACTGTTTGAGTACCAAGACAGGTAATTCAGCTTTTACATGGGAAAGCATTGTTAAATATTTTTTCTTTATTTAATGATGTAGTAATTGATATTTGTTAACCACAGTAGTGTAGCTAGTCCACATTTCCAGTGTCAGTGGATATATGATGTGAACTCACCCATGTAAACCCAAATTTCCCATACAGTACAGTCGCACCCCAAGGTAATGTAATCAAAGTACATAGGGGGATGTCAAGTAAAGTAAAACATGTACACTTAATACGTCAGTAATAACTTAAATGTCCAATTCATACATTTATTTAAATGAAAACTGAACAGTGCTTTGCAGTGCTTAGCTTTTCTTAGCTGGTTTGAGCATTGCTTAGAAGTTTAATTCTAAGCATCATTCAGCCCAGCTAAGAGCATCTGTGCACCAATAAGCACCACTCACCATTTTTGAAACCAGCTAAGCAAGGTGGGTGTGTCTGAGGCTGCTTAGCTTATGCATACCTTGTTTCAGAAATGTGGAGAGTGTGTGTGTCAAGGGGAGGGCCCTTTCTATTCAGCAATGGTTGCACTAGCTGCAACAGCTTTAAAGGCTTAAAACTGGAGGAAATGGGGGATGGGGAAATAGCAGACCCAAGACAGTCAACTATAAATGACAAATAAGACCTCTGCCACTCACAGTGGCCCATTCAAACCACTCAATGTAGCTGGCAGGTGGAATGCATCATAGTCAGCAAATCAGACAGGCTGCATCTGAAGCACCCCAGTATAAAGTATGCAAATACCCTTCAATCTGATTTTTCCACATACTCAGCACCATTGGAGTACACACTTAAGGGCTGCTGCTGCTTTGCTACATCTCTATGTGCTACAGACTGAGGGTGGTGATGATGATGATGATGTTGACAACTGGCCCAGGCTGAGAACAGTGTTCAGACCCAGGGTAACCTTTCCGGGGGGTACATGAGCTGGAGATAGAGTGCTACAGGGTGGACAGGGACATACTTCAGCAAATCACTGAGCTCTGCTGTCCTCAGCTCTGACCCAGAGACAACAGAGGGGAACCCATCACATTGGAAACAAAGGTATGTGTATAGCCTTAAGAATACTATCTACAGGTACTTTCCAAACACCTACTGGGGACGTCATGGGGCTCTCTCACAGGCATCTGCATCCAGGTACTCCACCAGTTCCTGTATGTCATGCCAAGATGTGCCAGTGAGCACATTTCCCAAACACCCCTGAGGAGAAGACCAACAATACGCATCTCTTCTACCATGTAGCACATGACCCAGAGGTACTGGATGCCACAGACTGCACCCATGTGCACAACCAAGGTCCACCCGGTGAAGACAGAGTGTTAACTGCAAAGGCTATCACTACATCAACTGCCAGGTCATGTGCAATGCCCAGGGCATCATAAATGTGTGTGCTGGCAGCCCTGGCAGTTATGACTTCCACATCTGGCAAGCCTCACAGCTGTACCAATCATTTGCCAGGGGGGGCATCCATACGGGCATCTCGTGAGGAATGCTGGCTATGCACTGGAACTGTGGATGATGACACCAATCAGAAATGTGTGCACACACACACATACTGAAGAATGACATAATGAGGCACATGCACAAACTAGGAACTTCATATAGCATGTGTTTGGGATGCTCAGTTCATGGTTCCACTGCCTTGACATATCAGGTGGAACCCTGCAATACTCTTCAGCAACATGTGCACACATGTTCATAGCATGTGCCATGCTACACAGTATGATCCTGGGGAAACAGCTGCAGCAGGAACCTGACAGGGAAGGGACACAGCCCCACCCACCAAGGCCACCAAAGGTACAAGGTGACTCAGAGAAGGAACCCCCCCCCCCCAAGTCTGTTCCTTTTGGTAGATGCAGGCATGCCCAGTATGCACTGGCCTTGGCAGAGAGGCAACACACAGCACATACACAGACACCTTTCTCAGACTCCCACACATAGTAAAAATTATGCCACACACATCACACTACCTATACCTTACCATGTATAGGCTATGTACTGTGTGCATCTGACAGAGTCAGCCCTGAAGCACCATCCTCGCAACTGCTGCTGCCACAAGGGAAGTCACCCTTCTTAACAGTAAATGAATGGTGTAGTACACTGTGGTAGCATATTAATGTATTCCTGCACGTATGCATAGGAATGGAGTGGTTTACTGGGATAGCAGCAGACAATGGACAGCTATGTGGGAAAACAGGCACATGCTGCCAGGATCTGCCCACCACACAATATGCAGTGGGCCCTATGCCAGAAAAATCCCCTGCACTGTGTGAGGGATGTAAACAGCGGGTTCATAGGACAAATGCATGGATGTCAATTTTGGAGTCCCATACATAGGTCTAAACCTCCAACAGTAGGAAAGCAGTACAAATCCATTTAGAAATGTTTGGCAACGCTTCAAAAAAAGGTACATCTCAAAGATTGCTCTTACAAGCATCAAATGTTAATGCAATAACAGCTGTTGCAGTAGCATGACTTCTCTGTAGTGCGGGCAAGAAGTCTGAAACTCAAATGGCTTTCATAACTTTCTAACTTCAGTCTTAAATAATTTCACTAATATTTGCCACACAACCGCATGTTTAATGAAAAATGGAACAAAAGTATGAGCCAAACATCTGGACAGTCAGTGAAGATGTGTACAGTTGAGTGGTATCAACCCCCTACACACCTGTGTTCACATAGAATTGTAGTAACATGCATGTCTGCAAGGTAAAAGCAGCAGACCACACATTCCCAGGCCTGTCACAATCAATGCTATACCTTGTTCCAGTTCTACCTTATGCAAGGGTAAATACTGGTGACTGTTGTAACCTACTGATCTAACTACAGGACTGTGGTTGTCAGGGTCCATGATTCCAGATTGCCCGTGGCAACAAATTTGCATGCCAGCTACACCTACAGTAGGAGTTATACAGACTGTCCAGAAGAAATATATGTTACTGCAGGAAAGCTAGACAGTGGAGGTACAGGGGGCCACACACATGGATAGTACACAGCTCTGTGTAATGTACATGGTGCCTAGTACAACAGCATGTTGGGAGAGGTCAGTGTACTGCCAGGATATAAATGCTGCCACATTACTGTCTCAGTACTGACAAGTCAGTGGGCACCATCCATACCCCTGGAATTAGATATTCACAGAATGTTCACACCTGTGCCTCTTATATCTGTTCTGCTTATCATAACTCTGCATTTGCCTTGCAAACTATCTATAAGCAAAATTGGTTGATGGGAAAACATCAACAGACAGTCGAGATGCAGACTTCATACCCATAAGAAAAGGAAAGTTAATACAAAAACATTCTACCAAATGCATACGTTTGGAGCAGAAATATTAAGACCTCTGCCCCCAAGTCTGGGCCTGTGCACAAATGTCATCTATGTACCTGTCCAGATATGTGTCAAAGACTGAGAGCTATGGCCAACATGTAGCCTTAAAGTAACAGTGCAACACAAACATTCTGAGGACCACAGCAGATGTATGGGGTACAATGATGGGAAACCTACTAAACACATACAGTCTGAGGTGTGACATGCATAACTCTGTGCATAATGTTACAACTTCTTCGCCAGTCACACCATAACTACAAATACATAGCAGCCAGTGTTGACAATGCCTGTGACTGCAAAATGACCAAGAGACATATACAAGGGGGAGGGAAACCATTGGCCACACAAACGTAGATTGTGATACTAGAACAATATGTGCAGTACCATAGGTTCCCTGCACTGCATGGAGTCAGCAAATAAATGTCTCTCAGTGGTTCCTCACATTAATCTAAACAAATCTACCACCAACTTACCAGGAAACCACAGTGCTATGTAGAATACATCACACATATTATGGAAACCTTTGCTCAGTCGAATGCAGCCTGTACCCACCCCCAGGATATGACTCGCTTAAGGCTAGCACACAGCCAGGAGATCCCTCAGCTACTATATCACCGAGTTTCTGCACTGTTTACACAGGTTCATCAGCCAATTGACTGTAGCACACAAAAACCTGGGCCAGAGTACAGGTAGCTCTGGAAAGGAGTACCATTGTTATTATTGAAGATCATACTGAGCATGCTCCTACACGTTGACAATTTCACCCCATGTCTGAACACACATCCCACTATAGCACTGTGTTGTCCATTTATACCTTTGTATACAGACAGTGTTGTACATGTTATCTGTCTTTCCCCACCCCATCACACAGGATTACCCTCAGCTATCTATATGTGGAACATATATATCTTTATTTGTGGTGTCATACACAGACACACACACACATATATATATATATATATATATATATATATATATATATATATATAGCTAGATATACAAGTAACATATACATATATATAAAATATAGACAGGCAGAGACAGAGAGAGAGACACACAGACACACACAGACACCCTGAAAGCCATAGTGTGATGTACTGATGGAGACATTTGCACAACAATTGTAAGCAGTGGCATGTGCAAATACTTTGGTGAAATCCATTGTGTAATAGTAATGATGTATTGGTTGTAATCTCACATCACCAACCTTGTTTGCGTTTCTGTATCATTTACACTTACAGCTGTATATACTCACACCAAAGCACCCCCCCACCCCGTTTCACAAACAATCATGGGCACAATCTTAATTTTATGCC
>NC_056749.1:170668975-170690579 GCF_019279795.1 Protopterus annectens
ATGTTCATTCACTGTAACCAGACTCCCATTTCTATATGTGATTTGTGAAAAATATGTCCTAACATCTGTACAGGCTATGCTATCTAAGAGGGCTGTAAGTTCCCTACTAACAGAGAATGCTTGCAAATGAGATCATTTGTACCGATGTGAAGAAAAGCAGATCCATACTTCCTTGCATTAAGCCATTCTAAGGCCTGTCTCACAGATTCTATTTTTGCTCCTGACAAGCATAACCCTATTCAACATTCATTATCTTCTCTGCAAATTAAGTATCAGTTCCTCTAATAATTTAATCTCCAATTGCAGGAAAATCTTTCTGACTAGATCTGAATAATTTTTGGGTCTATGTTCAGCTGCCGAATTTGAAAAACAGTGAAATGGGAAACACCAAATGGAAAAGAGCAAACAGAACAATCAGTGAACTAAAGCAGCATCGAAAAAAATCACATCGAATGACCATAGTTGGCCACCAACTAGGAAGTAATTTGATATGTAAGGTAAGTGAAGGGAAACTTTTTAATTTTTTCCTTTTCCCCACTGTAGGGCGCTCTCAGAGTTAATATCTATAGTTGAGGGGTGGGGCTGGTGCATTGTGTGTGTGATGTTTGCCAGCTATGGCCATTCAATGCCATTTTTTTTTTTTATGATTTTTTTTTTAGTTCACTGATTGTCCCATTCATTGTTTACTTTTGATGTTTCACAGTTCGCTTTTTTTTAAATTCGGTAGCCGAACACAGACCCAGAATTTTCAACATCTAATTCAATAATATCTGTTCTATAAATGTTGCAATGAAATGATCTTCATCACCATTAGTCTTGATAACCCCACTGTTTTCATTGTTTATTACATTTGCAAGCATTCATTTCTCATTTAGCTGACTTTGTACATCTGCAGCTTGACCCATGTTGTCAACGTCTGTCTTTCTCCTCTTTTTTCTTATAGTAATGTTATTCAATCTTTCCACATTTGATTTTGAGTTCCTCCTTTTCACCTGCCCCTTGTTCTTTTTTCTATCTTGTCTTTTGGAAAAATTATGTATTTTTCTATAGACTGAATGTTTTTTCACAGAAACATTTTATCATTTCCTGTATTCTGTGTGTTACATAACAAAGCAGTTTCCTTTTCAGTATGTATTCTCTTTGGTTTACAGACATTTATCAGTTAATACAGGTAAGCAAATCATGCAACTTTTGACATGAGGAACACAGATCACCAGTGTTATCTGATACTACCTTTAAATATACATAGCATTTAGCATACTATACAAGATACTTGTGCTTTAGGAAATCGTTAATGGCAAACTCATTAAGGAATCCATTTCAGCTGCAAATGAATAAAGAATTCTAATAGAGAACGATAATTAAAATCAGGTAACACAGATTTGTTTTGGCGGGGGGGCATTACTCTTTTATGGCAACCTCCTGTGTCTAACAGATGTCTAGATGTATATGTGCTTTAGCAGTTTGACCTCTGGATGGTGTTTGCTATTGTGTAGCTTGTGAGGTAGTATATCTAATGATATCTTTCTTATGTAAGCCAGTGAAAGTAGATTTGAGTGAGAAATTGGACTGAATTTGGTCAAAGATTCAAGTATTAAAAATCTTAAATAAACAGAATTATTTTTTTCTTTTAGTTACTGGAATCATCTGTTGAAAGAGTCATATGTCTGGGGCATAAGTCAGTCACACAAATGAAATGTGTTTGAGTGTTATTTTGACTTAAAACAAATGCTAAAAAAAAGTCATGCAATTCAGAATTCAGAAAACAAATGGTTTTGTAGTAAAGCCCTCCAACCCATACAATAAACACACATACACACACACACACACACACACACACACACACACACACACACACACACACACACACACACACACACACACACACACACACTTTTTAATTTTTACTTTAATTTTTACTCTTGCTAAATAGCAAAGTAATGTAAAAAATGGTGGCTGTTTGCTTTTTTTTTTTTTTTACTGTCTGAGTTTCAAAGTAGCTTAACATGCTGCAGCAAAGTGGTGGACTTGCTTTTCAACATACTGCTAAAGAATGTTCATCACCAATCTGGGAGGATATTTACAGGTTGCCCATTCTGTAAGCTGACATGATGTTCAAATCCCCCTATGAAATTCCCCCATCATAAATGTATCCTATTGTTTTGTGCTACAAGGTTTTGTGGCATGTTTACCCTTCCCTGTCCCTCTCCCTCATTTAGTCATGAACTGTTGCAAGCATTGCATAATGCATGAGGTTCTCAATATATGTAAAAACTATTACATTAGCTTGTCATTTAGCTCAGTAGGTTAATGTTGGCGATATGACTACTAAATGTGCAGGGTTTAAAACCTTCTTTGTACCTGATTTTCACTTTCATTTATATTTTTTAACATGATTTCCCTCGTGTCTAGTGATATAGTGGTGGTGCAGAGGACATACATTGTTTGTGATAGTTACAAAGGTACAGGGATAGCATCCCTTATTGTGTCTTTTAAGGCACACTTCTTATCCCTCATGTTGAAGGGTTTTATTTATTTATTCTTTTATTGGCATTTGTTTATTAGAAAAGCCCAATGGGCCAAAGTAAGCCCATTTTCAGTGGAGGCCCGGGGAGAAAAGCTCCAGGTTATAATCAGACTTACATAAAAGTTTCCAAAAAAGGGAAAATCAAGAAAATTACAGGAAGAAAAAAAATTACAAAAGTAATTTTCATGAAAATTATACAAAATAGATAATGGTGATAAGACGTGAAACTACCAGCAAAGTTAGTATGGTCAAAGTACAGACAATAATATCGAGACACAATACAAGCAAGAGAGAATGGTTAAATATTATACAGATTATGAATTCTAAGGTATGCATATAATACAAGGCATTACTTAGAATAAATAAACCAAAAAAGAAAAAGCCAGCACTCAGAGGCAAATGAAGTTTTATTCCTTTCCCTTCAGACCGGTTTCGGTAACAAACCTTCTTCAGTGATTAAAAAAAAGTAAAACATCCAACAAAGTATTCTAACCTGTATGCAGGAGGCAAGCCCCCCTGCACCCCTCACACACCCTGCAACTTATATATGCCAACTCTGATATCGCACTACAGTGGAGTGAATGGCAAAGTTCCCATTTCGCACTGTATGGCAATCCCCATTCACTACTTTTGAGATTCCGCAATCTCGAGATTCTGGTCCTCAGGATTTAGAATCTCTGGATTGTGGAATTATATATATAACCACGCAAACACCAATGCATCTAATCCAGCATCAATAAAGGCTCTCCTCCGTATATTCAGTCACCAATACTTCCATGGTACAGGCAATAATCCACAGGTCCAAATAAAACCAGAATTTATTTAAATAAATAAACGACCACATACACAAACAGATTAAGCGCTTTCATCTCCTGCATGGAGACTTCATCAGAATCTGTTCAGACAATGTAAACTCATCTTAAATACCTATGCAATTCATTGAATAATTGTTTCATTAATTAATTAACTAATTTCTTATTGGCTGGCCATTTAATTTCTGCAAATCTCAACTTTTGGTGATGCAGTATAAAAAATGTTTGTAATTCCAACCATTTAAAACATTCATAAGTACAGGGATAAGACTCTTATAATAGGTTAAACAAGGAAAGTAAATATATGTGGAATATCAGTACAACTGTAACAGTAATGTTAAAACAGCAAGTAGGACACAAAATAAATTGTTAAACATAATAAATACATGAATAAATCAATCAATATATTAAAACAACTATAAAAATTGTATTGGAATAATGTATAAAATATATATTACATTACATATAAAAATATATATATATATATATATATATATATATATAAGCACGTATAATGTAGAAAAGCCAGTATATGTTGTCCAGTCATAAAAAAATATCATCAGTGATGTATAACCACAAGAAATATTATAATATAAAAATTGTATGTAAAATTTATGAGATGTATAGACTGTATAAAAAATGTGTATATATATATATATATATATATATATATATATATATATATATATATATATATATATATATATTTATACTCAAGGTGGTAATAAAATAGAATCCCTATTGGTGCCGTTTAGGATCTTCTGCAAGAATCTTGAGGGCTGGGCTAATGGAAATGTGGTCATTTAAACCATAAATCCCATGTTTGGGTTACGAATTTTATATATATATATATATATATATATATATATATATATATATATATATAAATATATATATATCAAGGAAGGCATAAGAGGAGAAGTTTGTAAAAAATGGAAGTAGAGAGGCAAGAAAGGGAATAGTAAGTGAGATGGACAGTAAAAGAAAGAAAAAATAGGAGACAAGGAAGAAGAATGAAGTAAAATGAAAGCAGAAGAGAGGAAAAGAAAAGGGAAAAGGGGGCTGGGACATTAAGGGAAAGCAAGAGGTGGAATTAAGTAATTAAAGTTCATTAGGAATTATCAACAAAACAAAATATTGTAGCAGGAGCTAGAATATAAACAGATATACAGTCAGTTATTAGATTAAGTAATGGCAGTGGAAGGAACTGAGCAGTTACACATCCAATTGGAGAGGAGATTATGCAGCGCAGTTTTGAAGTTGTGAGGATTTTGTTGTAAGCAGATAGAGGAAGTTAGATTATTCCACTTACACATGCATCCCCTCAAATATACTCACACACACCTCCTAATACTGCCTCAACAGCTTCACCACTTAGTTCTACTGCGATGGCCATTTTCACTACCTTGACAAGTCAGGTGCCACTGGATTAATCTATGAAGCTGACTGATTCCTTAAATCACTAGGCTACATAGATGCATTACTGCAGGCAGTTTGGGAAAAAACACATGGCTAATTAGCGTATGTCTCTCCTCTGGAATGCCTGTTCATCTTCATGCAAAAGCATCTTGAAAGGGCTGTCATTGAATTCCAGAAGGCTACCTTGATATGTACTCCTCATGGTAACCCTTATGTACTCAACCCACACATGGGTATTATATTGATTCATAGGTAAATACTAGGATAACTGCCCTTAAGAGCCATTTTAAACCTAGCCAATAACCCAAGGTCAGATTCAAACCATGTATCTTGTCTCTATGAGATAAAGACCTTAACCCTTAAAAAATGAGACAGAGTGAATTACAATATTTATACAGAGAGAAAAAAATAATCCAAGTGAAATTACAGTGATCCCTTTTTCTACACAGCCACAGAGATATACAACTACTCACTGATGGAATGGGTATGTGACATATTGTTATGGGCAGTTGTGAACAACAAACAGCTATCTATTCTAAGAATACATCATCACTATGGTTACACATACATGTGTGGAAAAATATGCATCAGTGTCTATAAACGTTGCCTACAACAAGCATTACTGTGGAATTATTGCCACTTATCTAGACTAGTTTCCAAAGGATACCTCACAATGGTGGTTATTTATTTTTTTAACATTCGTTTACTGGGAAAGTCCAACTTGGAACAAAGCCAATTTTCAGTGGAGGCCCAGAGAGAAACATTCCAGACATGTCTTTGTAATATGGGAAGAAACCAGAGCACCTGAAGGAAACCCACACAAATGCAGGGAGGACATGCAGACTCCACACAGAAGGTACCCCAGCCAAGAATCAAACTGGAGAGCCTCTTGCTGTGTTGCAACACTGCATCACTGCACCATCTATCATCTGTTTCTATCATAATGTATAGGTAGCATGCATGCTATGTCTTCAGTCTCAACAAACATATGACAGGATCATTACAGTCTTGTATAGAGTGAACAGAGACGTAAAAAGTTAAAAAGTGATACCGTGCAACTGATATGAAATAAAATAAGTGGCCGTACCTTGGTCTCAGGCAGCTACACTATTTCTCCCACTGAGGTAAATCCAATTTATGTGTGCATCTCAGAACACTACAGACTTATATGACATATTAGCTGCAATATTTTGCTCTTCAGTACCATATATCTTTAATAGACCTTATTAGCATGCAGTATTTCAGAATTTTTGGGACTGACACCACACAGTGTCAAACTCTGACAATTCTTGCTGAGTCCAAATGTACATGCAAAAATCCAAAAATCTTGCAGAGGAAGCCAGATCTGATAGTGTAGAGGGATTATGTCTTTACTATGAACCAAGCAAGCATGTTTCCTTTACTGACCCAAGCTTCTGAATGAGCTGGTGGGGAAATGTAAGAATGATGAGGCTGTTTCTGCTCATCCAACATCAGACAAGATATGAGGATGATATGCTGGTGTGAGAAAGGACATTTTTGAAGCATCAGTGAAGCTCACAGCCATAAACCGTGGCCAGAGTAGGTGAAGGTGCAGGCCTCAATGAGGTATGACAACTTTAGGAGAGGGTATGGCCACACCTAAAGAGATGCCTCAGTCCAATTCATTTCAATTCAACATTTGAATGAAATCAGTAAAGAGAGGATTGGGCCTCCATAGACTGTGGCAAACCATCCTCTATTAGCAGCAATGGTGGTTCCAAGGCTTATTTCTCTCCTTTACCCTGTCTTCACCAAGTCACACTAGTTAGTTAGCCTTGCCTGGGGGGGGGGGTTACATACTTGGTTGATACCAAATAGCTATGTTATCATGGGAAGGGTGGCAGAGGAGTGACATGCTTCCTCAAAGATCATCACAGCCAGCAAAACCACCACAGATTAACAAAAAAAGGGAAAAAGTATTGCAGATGAACATATGTATGATGGATACATATCATCAGAGTGAGTCATGAGCAAAATTACAAAAATGTCTGGTCTTCTCAGGTATGTCTTGAATATTACAGACATAGTACTGTGCAATGCAGAGGAGTCATACCTGGATATACATGCAGCTGTTATCTACTAATATGTGGCAGTCTGAACAGCATATCAATATATGCGTACAGTAGTGCACACTGTAATGTAATATTACATTACAATGTAATTATATTATTAATATACAGCTGATACTGGATAATGCATATTAGTTCTGCAATTACTATGCACAAAAATTAGCTGAGATGATGCAGTTACATACTACACCTAAGCAGTACTACTAGCTATACTTATCAGTATATTATACTGTTATATAAAGCATTGCCATGCTGGTAAAATGTAGTTAGAATATTTGCAATTAACATATTACACAATCACAAGTGAGTACATGTAGCAGACTTCCAGGAAACAGTGTACAATTATGAAATAGAAGAAATGTAATACTCAGTATACTCCCAGTGGTACACAGGTAAAGCTAAATACACCCAAAATGCATTATATTTTCACAAATCATTAAGTAACAATATTTTTATAAATATTTTGGACAGATAAAAAAATAGGTTCTAGGGTTTCTTTGTCTATAAATCTATTGTGTTTTTAATTGTTCCTAAGATGTGTATTGTTATTGGTGCAGTTTGTTATGGGCAACTGTTATGCAATCATGCAAACTTTTGTACAACTATACAGTAAGTACTCATGGGTACTTGTATAATATATTAACAACAGTTGCAATGGCTAGTTTCCCAGCTTCCTACTCATAGAACTCCATTTTATCAGTATGACAAAGCCTGTCATAACACTATGTAATAAAGAGTAGTATAGCTACTGGTACTGTTCATGGGCAGTATGTGAGTGTATTGTTGCAGCTTCAAAAGCCATCACATTACTGACATGTATGATGCACTGATGATTTTTTATTATACAGTGCTTTACAAAGCACAATGATGAGTGCTGTACACATGTGCTCATACTGTTCATATTTCTACATGCTAACAGATAACATCTGTATGTGTATTTAGGCCTGACCGTACTGCATGGAACTCTTAACTGCATGTGATATTTCAGATACACATGCAAAGTCCAGGCTTCTGCAACCCCACTCATCTTTCAGTCTGGTGGTAAGTCCAACATTATATGCATATTACTCTGCAAGATATTTTTTTTCTTTGCAAACCCATGAATGTCATTTTAGGTGAGATGATTTTTGTGGACATGTGTCTCGCTATATTGTGCCTGTCCCTAGTGGCATAGTTATTTAGCATCTCTTAGAAGACTAATCCTGCTGTGATGAGGTCACCATCTGGGAGAAGGAGGACCATAAGCTTGGGAGCTGTCAGTGTCACTCACATAGGATATCTTGAAACAATGCTAAGAGGCCCTGTCGCATGTAGTGGCATCATTCTGAAGGCAATTGTGAGCTATTAGGAATGATCCTTCCTTTAAGTGTGTCCTGTTCCCCTCCCAAAGTGACAATGCTACTTCATGGCATCCCCATTTAACTAGTCCAGTTGCCATTCGTGGTTCAGCTCTTGACCAAGACCCAGAGTCACAAGGGCTACTTGCTTCAATCCAGCACATTGTCATTTCCCACACTTGTATTAGAGGTGAGCAGGCACAACCTTATAATTCCATTCCCCTGCCAGCTCCTACAGTTACCTGGGCTGTATAAATGAACCCAGGTGTGTCTGATTGTCATGGCTTTATCCCCCTACATTCATGGAGCTGACACTCTCTGTATGACTTGCAGAGTTTGGCATATACTCTTGGATAAATGAGTGTTTATGCATACTAGCACTGTGTGCTATCAGTCCCTGGCAAGCTACACATTTTTGCAGAGTAAAATATTCTGATTCATTGAGTAATAGTGAGGCCTATTAGTGATGTATGGCAATGGAGAGCTAAATGTGGTAGACAAAATGACATGCAAATCTGTAGCATTCTGAGATTCACACATACAATGGATTATTATCTGTACACAGGGAAAATAGTACAGCTGCCTGAAACCAGGGTATGTCCATTTATCTGTTATATCAATTTCATTGGGGTATATCTGCATGACATGAGTGTTCCTGCTAAGTGCTGTTATTGAGGAAGGCTTGCATGAAAGATACAACCTGTATATTTAGATACTGACAATATTTGTGAGGCTTTCCCTGGAAATTGTTTAATGTAGATGGCAATACTTGTACTGTAATGCTTGTTATGGATACCTTCTGAGGCCACCAGTGCATAGTTTCCCACATATGTTTTTTTTTAATGTTATGTCATGTTCGCATCATAGAAAGTTCTTTGATGTCAGCCGTTGTCCAACACAATATGCTGCATAATAGTACCATATGCAAATAGGTGCACATCTATGTAGCTGTGAAAAAAAGTGAAAAAGTAAATCACAATGATATTCAGACTATGTTTTTTCTGCTATATGTATATGCATATCCATTAAGCATGTATATATATATATATATATATATATATATATATATATATATCTATATATGGAGTCACTTTAGAAGCTCGAAATACTGAAATGTTGAAATTCAGTGTTTCAAGCCCATAAAGTGGAATCCTGAAAAGAGCAAAAGCTCAGAAGCACGAATTTCAAAGCCTCAAGGTTTTGAATTTCGCGCTTCTGAGGTTCCACTGTGGTTACGGATTCAGGTAAGTGTGTGTGTGTGTGTGTGTGTGTGTGTGTGTGTGTGTGTGTGTGTTAAGGGTATTGGATAGGGGATGTGGTGTGTGTTAGTGTGTTTTGTTGCTGTGATGTGTGTGCGCAGGCAGAATGTAGCTTATGTGGTGGTGTTGTGTGTGTGTTTGTGTGTAGTGCGACCATGGAGTTAGAATATTTAAGTAGGGGTGGGGGGGCCCCCACATAGGGGTGCAGGAGTGCTTGCCCCCCTGCTTTTATGTAGTAGAGAGCTTGTGTTTGTGTGTGGGGATGATGGTATGTGTGTGTGCAGTAGGAGCACGGAATTCAAAAATTCGACTTTATAGCTTCAAAATACTGAATTTTGACATTTCAGTATTTTGAGGTTATAAAGTGAATCCATATATATATATATATATATATAGATATATAGATTCATAGGTTCATAGGTAGGTACTAGGCTATCTGCCCAAGGGCATTTATAAGCCTAGCCAGAGTGTGTTAGCTTTCACCACCCCATTGATTAGTTAACTGATCCTCTGTCATTAGAGCCAATGAAGTGATCCTAGGGGTGTATTTTCTGTTACCCATCCACTCGTCAAGGTTTCTCTTGAAGAGTGTTAGTGAGGGGCTCTGCCTAATGTAGTTTGGAATTTTGTCCCAAAGCATGGGGAGTCTCTGTGACAAGAATCTATCCCTCCAGCATGTTCTATTTATTATTGTGGCAAGGTTTAGCTCAATAGAGCACGTGGCTCGCAGTGACTTGGATTTCTTTAGGTGAAGCATATCCAGCAATTCTGAGTTGGACATGTCTTTGTAAGTCAGGCAGAGATCACATCTTAGTAAGCGAAATGTCACTGAGTACAGCCAGAGTTTTTTCATATGTTTGAGGCCAGTAATCCTCTTGGTGAGGTACTTTTGTGGTCTCTCCAGCTGTTGGAAGTGTCTTGTGAGGTACATCTCAAATGGGGCATTGTACTCTACGATGGGTCTGATGAGTGACAAGTAGAGGGGTACTATAACCTCTTTATTTCTAGATGCAAACCCTTTAGTAATTAGATTGGCCACAAAGAAGGATTTCCTAACTACTTTGGCAATATGATTGCCAAAGGAGAGATTACTATCTACCTGGGTCCCCAGATATCTCATTACCTCTTCTGTATTAAAGGGGCTGCCACCTATGTGGTAATTCGTGAGTGTTTTGTTTTTCCCAAACAGGATGACTATGCATTTTTTGGCATTTATCTTGAGGCCATGACTTTGACACCAGGAGTCCGTCTCAGTAAGGCCCTTTTGGAGGATATCCGTGTCAGCTGGAGAGTCAATTATGGCTCCTAGTTTGCAGTCATCTGTGAACTTGTTTAGCCATAGTCATCCTGTGTTTGTCTGTACGTCTGAGAAGTATATACCAAACAGTAGGGGTCCCAGGACCGAGCCTTGCGGGTCACCACTTATGACTGGTTTAGAGTCGGACCTGGAGCCCACTATTCTTACCGTGTGAGTTCTGTCTGTAAGCCAGTTGGCAACCCATCTTGTGATGTAGGGGTTTATGTTCAGGCTGGGGAGTTTTCTGTAATACCCTAGTGAGGAATGGTGTTGAAAGCCTTGGCGAGGTCAAGGTAGGCTGTGTGAACAACCTTTCCCTCGTCTATGGCCTTGGTGACTGTCTTGAAGGGATTCCGGCGTGTAGCTCGCGAGACATTTGCCTGCGAGCTACATCGCCGAAACCAAATGGCTGCATCAGCACTTTGTCATAGTGCAAAGTGCCTGTAAAGCATAGCCGCTGCAACTATAATCTATGGACGGGCAGCTGCAGCCGTACGGGCTGTGTAACACATTCCTTCTTCTCATGCAAGGAATGCATGTATTTAATTATTTAGTTATTGTGTTGTCAGTCTGACATCACAATAAATAAATATTAAATAAATGCATTCATTGCACGAGAAGAAGGAATGCGTTACACAGCCCGTACGGCTGCAGCTGCTCGTCCATAGATTATAGTTGCAGCGGCTATGCTTTTCAGGCACTTTGCACTACGGCAAAGTGCTGATGCAGCCGTTTGGTTTCGGCGATGTAGCTCGCAGGCAAATGTCTCGCGAGCTACACGCCGGAATCCATCTTGAAGACGTCAACCTGGTTTAGTAGACATGATCTGCCCTTAACAAAGCTGAACTAGGTCGGGTCAAGTGTTTGGAGGTTCCCAATGTCTTTGTCAATGAGTTCCATGATGATGCGCTCCATAGCCTTGCAGACCAGGATAGTCAGGCTTATGGGGTGATAGTTACCAGGGTCAGTTGTGGCCCCTCCTTTGTGGAGTGGAATAACCATTGCTGTGCGCCATTCTATATATATATATATATATATATATATATATATAGAATATATATATATATATATATATATATATATATACGTACAGTGGATATAAAAAGTTTACACATCCCTTTTAAAATGTCAGGATTTTGTGATATAAAAAAATAAGACCACAATAAATCATTTCAAAACTTTTCCCACCTTTAATGTGACCTATAACCTGTACAATTCAATTGAAAAACAAACAAATCTGTTAGGGGAAAAATATAAAAAATAAAAAATGTACAATAAGCTCATTGCATAAGTGTGCACACCCTTAAACTAATACTTTGTTGAAGCACCTTTTGATTTTAACAGTGGTGTGTAAACGTTTTATATCCACTGTACATATATATATATATATATATATATATATATATATATATATATATATATATATATATTCATTTTCAGATTTTAAATATTTGCTGTTACAAACTTAGAAAGTTGATAGAATAATAGGTTTTGCATTATCATGAATTTTCTAAAGGATGTGGAGTCTTAAACGCAAGTGTTTGTCATTATTTAATGACTTCAGTCCTCAGCTATATGCCAGAAAGCAACACATATTAGGAGAAGCACAATAAAAATATGAGTCAAATATCTGGACAGTCTGCGAAAACCTGTACACTTGAGAGGTATGCAAATGAGCGAGAATGCTTGTAACACCCCAAACACGTCAGGGTAAGAAATCTGTACAAAGACGTAAGGGACAGTCATCCCACAAAGCAGAAACTTGATAAAATAACAAGTTTAGCATTAGCAGGGATATTTAGAAGGGTACAAATAAAAAAGCACAAATATTTTTTTTTTTTTATAAATGCGATAAAGTTTAAACGTAGCTGTGCAGGTGTGCCCATCGCTTAGCTATGCTTAGTCCAGCTTAAACAGCACCAGAAGTTAAATAGTAAGAGACACCTAGCTTGAACAGTGTTGTAATAGTGTACTGGTTACAGCATGTGTTTTATAAGCAGCCGTTCGATCCCCACTATGTCCAATTTGCATTTTACATCTGACAGCAGTACATAAACATTTTCTTTTATAATTAGCTATGAAATAACATATATTTGTTAACCAGAGTACTATAGTAGGTCCACATGTGAGGTGTCAGTGTAATAAAGTTGTGAAACCCCCATATAAACACAAGTGTCCCATAAAGTATAGTCATACAGGAATAAATGTTATGAAAGCACACTGGGGGATGTAGGGACAGTAAACAGATTTATAATATGTAATGAATGATGAATCAATCCCATACAGCGGATAGTCTATAAAATAAAAAATAAGCAATGCTAAGCATTGCACAGCTCTGTTTACCAGGTGTAAGCATTGTGTAAATATGACTGCTAAGCAATGAGTAGCCCAGTTAAGTGGATTTGCCCATTGGTAAGCAATGCTGAACTTGCCCCTTTAAGCACTGTCAACCTTAGCTAAGCAGGTTTGCCTATAACTTAGCTTAACTCAGTATATTCAACACCATTCAATCACTGCAAAGGGTGGGAAATCAGCTGTATTTAAACCCTGCAGGTGGGAATGTAGCTCATAACTGGTTGCAGCTTCCCCTGTAGGTAGCATGGCAGGAGCTAGTGAGGGCATGCGCTTTTGGGCACAGCACTGGGGCATACAAGAGTCTAAGATCATGGTAGGACTCCTGGTAAAGAACCATGATGAGAGACTGTTGCAGGGCCAGTACCAAGGCTTCCAATATAAAGCTAAAGCCTGGGACTGTCTTGCCCATGATCTTACCAGTGCCATTGGTATCCCTCAGACTGGTGAGCAGGTCCGGCAACACTATGCTGACTCGAAGTGGAGAAAGAGGGAGGTCTTGGACCAGTGGGTCTAAGAAGCAAGGCAGAGGGGTGATGCCCCAGCACTGTTTAAGTATTCATATCAAGAACTGTTTACTAAAGTCCAGCCTGTGTATGTGACGGATATGTATGCCTAAATATTTCTTTATTCCCTTTACAGCTGCAGCTGAGCAAGCTGTGAATCAAGAAGCCCATGCTAGCAGGTTGCAAAGGCTGTGTCGCGAGGCTGGTGAGTAACAATCCTGCTTGTAGTAGTCATACCAAATAAATCTAAAGTATTAGAAAGTCACCTGGCAGCATATAAACTGTATATGGGTTGTAATGGATAAACCAGACAATTTGACAGTAATAGTCCCATATGGGTCATATTTCAATAAAACTGTAACTGCCTGGCAATAAAGTTCTAAATCCTGGACTGGTTATGCTTACTTTGGTATTGCATGGCATTTAGTGTTGCACTCTCTGAGTAGTAATGTTGTGTTAACCACTGTTACCCACACTGTGCTACATTAAAAATATGTCTAGGAATGTCTGTATAAGACTGTTGTAAGTACAAGGTATGATTGTACAAGCAAGAGAGACTTAGACATAAAACACTGAAGGAGGAGACAGCAGTTTTGAAATAGCTCACTCTGATGAAACTCAAATTGTTGTATTTTTAGCATACACAGCCATGGTTTGAATCCTGGGAGTAGTAATAGTAAGTTGTATGCATAATCAAACCTCTCAACTGTACAGAGTTTTGCACAATGCCAAGATAATTGTCTCGTGTATTAGGCCTGTTCCTCTGTCTCCCTGGCAAACCACTGGGACAATCCCAGAATTGTAGGCACTAAATAATGACATACATTTGATTTTCAGACCTCAAATCCTTCAGAAAATGTATATTAAAGCAAATCCTGTTACTCTAGCAACTCTCCAAGTTTATAAGAGCAATATTCGTTTTTAGATATGGGTATTTTCAATCTATTGACCATAATTGACATAAAAAGTTTATAATCATTATTCAACACATAAATTGATCTATATGAGTTTCAATGATTAGGGTCCTTATTCTCTTTTAATATAGGGGAAATTAGAGAATATCTCCAAGAAGGAGGGATATTTGCTAATGTTTGAACTTTAGAAAGGTTTTATGTAGGAGAGAGATTATACAAGAAGGGAACAATCTATAAATTTTGATAATTAAGCCATCTATTCCAGGTGCATTATTAGACTTACTTCCTTTAATCCCATCTATAATTTCCTTTTGAGAAATAGGTTTTTGTAGATCTAACTCAAGTTCCTCAGGAATTCTTGTTATGTTGGGAACTATATTCTCTAACTTCTCACATTCATCTGTACTTATTTTATCTTTATGATGGACTGCATAATGATAATTAAAACCTTCCAGAATGTCCCCTATATCCGAGACTTTTTTCCTTTTCCCTTCATGAAAGATACTATAAATGTTATTAATTTTTGATTGTATCTTAACTTTCATAGATAGGTTAGATGCTTAGGAGAAGGTAGCATAAGAATTTAATTTTAGTTTTTCCATAGCTAAATTAGTTTTATGGGATAATATTTCAATGTATTTCTTATTTGTTTCTTCTATTTTCTTATCATAATCTGTAGCAATTAAGTTCTTATTAGATTTAAGAGATAATATATAGACAGCACAAGAAACAAGAAACTAAGGGTAATGCTGCTAAACGCCAGAAGTCTTAACCTCAAGATGCACGCACTCAAAGCTCTCCTCAGTATGGAGAACATCGATATCTGTGCAGTGACAGAAACCTGGTTCAAGGCTCCAGAGAGCACCCCAGCACTACCAGGCTATACCTCATATCATGCTTTTTGGCCCCAAAACCCAGACCGAACCACAAAAGGAGGGGGAGTTTCCATATTTATCAAGGATATCCACACATCCAGGTTAGTGGCATTGCACGAAGTATCGGAGACCATCCATGTGCAACTAACAGTGGGCAAGACTTCTTTTCAGTTTATAGCATCCTACAGACCACCCTCTCAAAGTCAGGAATCCCACTCGGCTTTCCTGAAAACATTGGAGAACATGAAGATCTCCCCGAACACCATTATATTGGGTGACTTCAACTACCCAAACATTGACTGGGAGCACTACTCAAGCCCCAGCACCTTAGCCCAAAGGTTCCTGGAAATTATAAATTCAAATGCTATGGAACAACTAGTCACCACTCCCACAAGAGGGGGCAACATACTAGACCTGATCATTACCAACATGGGGACTCTATGCTCCACACCAGAAGTATATCCCTCATTGGTAAGATCAGACCATAAATTAATTTCACTGGATGTCCACATCCCGACCCCATCCCCAGCCCAGAAAACCACAGTGAAAAACTTCTCAAAAGCAAACTTCTCACTTCTCAAAACTGAAGTGGAATCCTTCAAGGCCCCAGGGCCAGTGGAAACTACGGCCCAAACTGCAGTATCCTATATAAACTCATTCTACAGACATCTCCAGGAATGCATGGATCATGCTATCCCAAATAAAACCAAGACCCAATCATCCAAAGGCAGGCACCCAGTCTGGTGGACCCCTGCCATAAATAAACTGTACAACAGAAGGAGGAAGCTACTACATGATAGAGCAAAATCCCTAATAGGGAAGGCATCTTTGATCAGTACTAGCAAAAAATTACGATCCCTCATAAAATCCTCCAAGGCCAGCTTCGAGAGAAAGATTGCACAGGACACCAAAGACAATCATAAGGCTTTTTTCAGTTATGTTAGAAACCTGGGATGCAACTCCCAGACTTGTTCTGAGTTGATTCTAAATGACAAAAAATACACTGAACCCACAGACATCGCCAATATCCTGGCAGACAGGTTCAGTGCAAACTTCTCCACCCCCAAAAGAGCAAGTATCTATCCCGGCAGAGGGCTGCCTCCCAAACATCTCTGATGCTCAGGTGAAGGCTGCCCCCTCCAAAGCAAAAAACACTGCTTCCATGGGACCAGATGGTGTCCCAGGTTGCATACTACATTAACTCCAAGACGAACTAATCCCTCAACTAAAACAGCTATACAATCTCAGCCTAACTACAGGATATGTGCCCACAGAATGGCGTACAGCAACATGGTCCCACTCCACAAAGGTGGAGCCTCTACAGACCCTGGAAACTATCGCCCCATAAGCCTGACTAGCTTAGACTGCAAGGCTATGGAAAGGATCATCATGGATCTCATAAACAAAGACATTGGGGACCTACAGACACTAGATCCTACCCAGTTCGGCTTTGTCAAGGGCAGATCCTGCCTTCTGAACCTGGTTGACTTCTTCGAAACAGTCACCAAAGCCATAGATGAAGGGAAGGTAGTCCACACAGCCTATCTGGACCTTGCAAAGGCATTTGACACAATACCCCACTCGCGCATCATAGATAAGCTATCCAGCTTAAATATAAACCCCTATGTCACAAGATGGGTCGCAAACTGGCTCAAAGACAGAACCCACAGAGTGAGAGTTGCTGGAGCCATGTCAGACTCGAAACCAGTCACAAGTGGCATCCCACAGGGTTCTGTCCTGGGACCACTCTTGTTTGGTATATTCTTTTCCGAGGTACAGGCAAATGTGGGAGGACTATGGCTCACCAAGTTCGCAGACGACTGCAAACTGGGCGCCATAATCAACTCTCCAGCTGACACAAACATCCTTCAAAAAGGTCTCACAGTGACAGATAACTGGTGCCAGTGCCATGGTTTAAAGCTAAATGCCAAAAAATGTATAGTCATACCCTTTGGCAAAAACAATGTGCCCACAAATTACCACATAGGTGGTAACCCATTAAGTACAGAGAAAGTTATTAGGGACCTGGGGACCCAAGTTGATAGCAATCTCTCCTTTGAAACCACATTGCCAAAGTGGTTAGAAAGACCTTCTACATAGCCCACCTCATCATGAAGGGTTTCACATCTAGATCAAGAGAGGTAATCATGCCCCTTTATTCATCCCTCATCAGGCCCATCATAGAATACAATGCCCCTTTTGGGATGTACCTTACCCGACACCTGCAGCAATTAGAAAGACCCCAAAAGTATCTCACCAAGAGGATCAAGGGTCTCAAACAGATGCCATATGCTGCTCGGTTAAAAAAACTCCAGCTCTACTCAGTTGCATACCGCCTACTTCGAGGCGATCTATGCCTGACATACAAAGCTATGTCAAATCTAGAATTAATGGAAATGCTCCACCTCAGTAAATCTAAATCCCTTAGAGCCACACACTCGAGGGACTTGAACCTCAGCACAGAAATAAATAGAACTTGCTGGAGGGAGAGGTTCATAACCCAGAGGCTCCCTTGGCTCTGGAATAGAATTCCAGTTCATGTAAGGCAGAGCACCTCACTGAATCTCTTCAAGAAGAGTCTCGATAGGTGGATGGGGGATCATAGGTTTGTCCCAGGGATTACTCCCGTATCACTATTAGACAGAGGCACAGTAAACTAAACCTTAAAAAGGGCACAGTATACTCAAATCAAGGGGTGGCGTAAGCCATACAGAATTGGGCTAGGCTTATAATTGCCCCAGGGCAGATAGCCTAGTATGAACCTATGAACCTATATTTGATTTTGGAGTTGCTGTAACTCTGCGTCCCATTCTTTAATTTTATTTTTGTACCAGCTAATGGTTTTACCATATAGATAGGCCTTAAGAGAATCCCAAACCATAATTGTGTTTGCTTCAGGTTTATAATTAATCTCTATGAAAAGCTGAAGTTCAGAAGTTATCCAAGATTTAAAGTATTTAATTTTTGTGATATATGAAGGAATCCTTGAAGTAATACATAATTTATTGAATTCCAAGTGTATTGTTAACAACAGGGAATTATGTTCTGAAAAGGGACAAGGTTGTATTGAAAAATTCAACATTTTAGAATAAAAATATTGTGAGATATAAATTTTATCTATTCCAGTTTGGGTACCATGTCTATAGCCTTGGTGTGAGAATAGTAAAGAATTTGGTCCCAAAGCATTAAAGGTGTCTTTTAATTTAAACATTTCTGTCCATTTTTTTAACTGTTTGGCTGATTACGATAGTCTAGGAGATTTCTTATTGGTACTTTCTGTAAAATCTGTGATACAGTTGAAATCACCTCCTAGTATAATATTACCTTTAGAAGTAGTTGTAATAAAGTCTAAGTGCTTCTTAGCTAGTCCAACCTCCATACCTGGGATCCAGTATAAATTAACCAGAGTCCAAATTCTATTGTTAAACGTAAGTATAACTAAGGCCATGAGTCCATCATTATCAACATGTTTGTAAATAATTTGGGGATTTAAGAAAGTCTTTTTCCATAGAATTGTTACTCCTCTGGTCTTATTTTTATAAGAAGATTAAGCAAGTATTGTGTATTCCTTAGGGTCCCACATAAATGTGTCATTTATTTTAAAATGTGTCTCTTGGAGAAAAAAATACTTGAGCCTTATTTAGTTTAAGATACCTTAGTAGATAGCTCTCTTATATAGGCCGTTTAAGCCATTAGCATTTAAGAATATCAAAGTTAAATCCATATCAGAATTCTTTAAAGATAACAAATACTAAAGAAACTTGTATTAATAGAATCCTGTATACATAATACTCTTCCTGAATAGACAACATAATATATATTTATCTCAATCCAAATAACTATCCCCATGAAAGATAAAAGTAAAACAATTTTGTCAGCCATATCAAAACTAGAAAAACAATTAAATAACAAAAAAATTAGCAAATGTCACTCTGATATAAACTTGAATACACCCTATACATGGAATGAGATACATTCCTAGTCTAGCAAACAAAACTAAATTTGCTAGACTACCCATCCCAACCATCAACCTTTGTTAGTTCAAGCCCATGAAAATAAAGTAAAAAATGGAGAGTATATTATAAATTAAGAGAAAAATTTTAGTGATAAACAACTAATCAGATATTGATTCCAGTTAGGTTTTAGAGATAAGTTACATACACTATTATTAAAAGAGTATTAACACTGATAGATTACCTCAATAGGGGAAACAATGAAGCATTAATAATAGGTCTAGATATTCAAAAGGCCTTTGACTCCTTAAATTGAGGTTATTTATTTAAAGTCTTACTGTTATTTGACCCCCCCTTTTTTATAACAATGATAAAGAAAATTTATGAAAATAATCTAGCATATGTCAAATTAGGTCCCTTTACTTCCAAAACAATCCAAATCACTAGAGGTACTAGACAAGGATGTCCCATGTCCCCTACCCTATTTGCTCTGGCCATAGAAATACTTGCCATTTTAATACATAATAACCCAAAGATAAGCGGTATAAATATATATGACCAATGTATATATAAAATAATGATGTTTGCTGATGATGTCTTACTTACCTTACCCAACTCTAAGGAAGTGTTAGGTGAAGTGGATATAGTAACAACAAATTTCCAAAAAATCTCAGGACTCTCTTTCAACAAATGTAAATCAACATATTTATTATTAAATAAAAAAGAATATACAGGGTCCAGTTAATCATATTATTGGAAACCAAGTTTCAACTCTACACTCTTTAGGAATAGTTCTATGTGAGAATATAAAGGAAACCTTACAGCTTAACTATGTTAAAGTCATACCCCGGGATTCATGAAGCTCGGCGCAAGGCCGGCGTAAGGCTTGCGCCGGCGGTGCATGGAATATCCGGCGCAGTAGCGCCATCTACATATTAATGAGAGTGCACCGTAACCACAGGCATGTGCGTAGTGTACGTGAGCGAGCCCAAGTAGGATGCGTCAGTAGGCGTGTTTAAGCAGGCAGGCGAAGAGCAACCTAACGTGCTGTCTGCCATAGTCCGCCCAGAATAGAAATGGCTGCAGCCATGGCCCGTGCAGAATGAAATGTCCGCAGAGTATGCAACAAAGTACCCGTCCCAACTAAATAGAGAAGCAAATAAAACCCACGCAGCCCGAAATGTACCTGTCCAAGGAACAAAGGATACGCCAGAATACCGTGTCCGCACAGCAATGTATACCGTGAGTGTGCATAGTCAGAGAAGGTGTACAGCAGCATGTCAGCACGCCGCACCGACATAGGAGTAGCGACTAAGGTCACCAACGGCCCCACTTTGCGAGGGGCAGTCCCTGTATTGGCATACGTGTTCCGAAATAAAGCATTAAAAACGGGAAGTGTGCGAAGAGTGTAGGTCATAATGATTTCCCGAATTCAATGTAATTGTAGCCTGAATCGGTTATTTCCGTAACTGAAATACCTAAATGTCCCAAGAAACAGAATAAGCTACCAAACTGCCACAACAATAAGCTCATACATAGGCAAATAAGTGAAGTCCTATGCTATATAGTGACCGTATGCGTGTCGGGCTGTGAAGTCAGATGTGACTCCCTGCACATACAGGTGGTCAATGTAGAAGTCCCACAGAACCACGATAGCAATGTGTGTGTTGAATGAAAGGCGACCGACAAACCCTGTCCCCTGATCTCGGTAGTCACCCCTGTGCTGTGTGGACATCCACATACTGGACAGGGTGACCTACTACCCCTCGACAGGTATGACTTTGCAATACGTACCAGTTAGGTGTGGGACATGTCCCTGACAGCAGATATGCATATCCGGGAGGCCCCTTCGAAGGATAATTGTGTCAGATGTCCGTCCCAGTATGGCATCTGTTCTGCAAGCATCTACAAACAATGTTACCCATAACACCCCTGTGTGTGCCTGTACCGTGGAAATGTAAATGTATGACAGGGGTGCACCCACGGAATGGCACCATGGGACACCACTTGTGACAGGCAGTTGGTCTGACATGCAGCCAGCAACCATGACCATGTGGGTTGTGTCACATAGACAGTTTACAACACATTCTGTGATGTACATGTTCACATCCCAGACAATGGTTTCATTAACGTTACCTGAGGGGGGTAATGTTATGAAGCCCTTTGCCAGGACAAGGTAGGCTGTATGGACTGCAACACCCCCATCAATGGGCTGGGTGACCGTCCCGAAAATGTCAACCATGTCTTAAAGGCATGAACCCCT
>NC_056749.1:170691079-170732665 GCF_019279795.1 Protopterus annectens
AAAAACCAGGTTTATTCCTTTTTTCCCCTTTTCAGTGAGACCATTTTGGAGGATGTCTGTGTCAGCTGGAGAGTCCATTATAGCCCCTAGTTTGCAGTCATCTGTGAAATTGGTCAGCCATAGACCTCCTGTGCTTGCCTGTACCTCTGAGAAATATATGCCGAACAGAAGGGGTCCTAGGACTGAGACCTGTGGAATGCCACTTGTAACCCGTTTAGAGTCAGACCTAGCTCCTGCAATTCTTACCATGTGGTTTCTGTCCGTGAGCCAGTTGGCAACCCATCTCATGACATAAGGGCTTATGTTCAGGCTGGTGAGCTTGTCTATAATACCAGAATGGGGAATGGTGTCGAAGGCCTTTGCAAGTTCTAGGTAGGCTGTGTGGACCACCTTTCCCTCATCTATAGCCTTGGTAACTGTCTCAAAGAAGTCCACCAGGTTTAGGATGCATGATCTCCCCTTAACAAAGCTGAACTGGGTAGGGTCCAGTGTTTGGAGGTTCCCAGTATCTCTGTTAATAAGATCCATGATGATTCGCTCCATAGCCTTGCAGACCAAGTTAGTCAGGCTTATAGGGAGATAGTTCCTGGGGTCTGTTGTGGCTCCTTCTTTTGTGGAGTGGAATAACCATTGCTATGCACCACTCTATGGGCACATAGCCTGTGGAGAGGCTGAGTTTGAACAGTGTGTTTAGGTGAGGAGTTAGTTCATCTTTAAGCTCTCATGTAGGATGCAGCCTGGGACACCGTCCGGTCCCATTGATGCTGTATTTTTGGCTTTGGAGAGAGCTGTTTTAACCTGTGTGATTTCAGGGGCATTACATTCTACTGGTATGGTTATGGGCACTTTTGGGGGTGAGAGGGGGGGTGAAGTTTGCACTGAACCTGTCTGCCAGGATGTTGGTGATATTTGTTGGTTCAGTGTATTTTGTGCCATTCTGCACCAACTCTGAGCAGATCTGAGAATTGCCACTTACATTCTTGACATATGTAAAGATTGCCTTGTGGTTATCCTTGGAGTCCTTAGCAATTTTTCTTTCGAAGCTAGCCTTGGACGATTTTATGAGGGAATTGTAGTTTCTTGCTTATACAGATCAGGGATGTCTTCCCTTCTTGGGATTTTACTGCTCTGTACTAGTTTCCTCCTCCCATTGTATAGCGTGTTTATGGCAGGGGTCCACCAGACTGGTTTACTTTTCTTGGAGGAGTGAGTCTTGTTTTTTCTTGGGATAGCACGATCCATGCATTCTTGTAGGTGCCTGTAGAGTGCATTAGTAAAGGATTTTGCAGCTTGGGCAGCATTATCCTTTAGCATGGGGACTTTGAAACTTTCCACCTTGGTCTTAAGTAACGACGTTTGCTTTTGAAAAGTTTTTCACGGTGGTTTCTTTGACCGGGGGTGGGGGCGGAATGTGGATATCCAAAGTGATTAGTTTATGGTCAGATTCAACCAGTGAGGGTTTGACCTCCGGTGTGGAACACCGGTCGCCCATGTTGGTTATGACCAGGTCCAATATGTTGTCACTTCTGGTGAGGGTGTTGACCGGTTGATCCAGGGCATTTGAGTTTATAAATTCTAGGAAATGTTGGGCAAGAGAGTTAGTACTTGAGGAGTAGTTCTCCCAGTTAATTTTTGGGTAATTGAAATCACCCAATATTAGGGTGTTTGGTAGGACCTTCGTTTACTGAAATGTGGTATGGGGGTCCTGGGACTTGGTGGGTGATCCGTAGCAAGCCACAATTTGAATTGCAGTTTTTCCTGTTAGTTGCACCTGGATGATTTCTGAAGCATTGTGCTGTGCCACTAACCTGGAGGTATGGGTCTGGGTTTTGTGGCTGAAATGTATGATATAAGTTGTGTCCTGGTAGTGTTGGTGTGCTCTCTGGAGTCTTAAACCAGGTTTCTGTTACTGTACATATATCGATTTTCTCCATATTGAGGAGTGCCTTGAGTGTGTGCATTTTGAGGTTTAGACTTCTGGCATTACCCTCAGTTTTTTGTTACTTGTGCTATTTACGGTGGTGGGTTTGTCTTTTGAGCCTTGCCTAAAAAAGGCACTATGGGGGTAGCAAGAGCCTTGGCCAGTATTTGAAAGCCTAAGGGTGGCAGGTGCAAGCTGTCTCTAGTGAAGCAGCATGGCTTTTCGAGCATGTCATCCCAGGCTGACAGACACTGGATCCCCTTTGAATGACACCAGAAGCTTAGCCAATTGTTGACATTAATAATTTTTTCTTTATACAATGGTATCATTCTTGGTGATGGCAAGATGCTACTCAAGGTCAGAGTCATACCGGCCTGGGCTACGTGATCAGAGAGCTCTTCTTTCGTGTAGTCCAGGGAGGTAAGGCTCAGGTTATTCACACCAACATGGACAATGACAGAGTCATATTTGTACTTGTTCTGGGGTGACCTGAGTGCTTGTGTTATGTGGTGGATCCTGGCACCTGACAGGCAGCTAACAGTAACTTTCTTGTTCAACCTGGTGAATGGGACGTTAGTGTGCCTGGCTTATAGAGTCACCTATTAGTGTGTTGGGTATGTTATTTTGCCTTAAGAGTTGATTGCGTGGCACACTGGTTTTGTGAAGTATGTGTTTCATGGTTTGTGTTGGGGGTGGAGGTTGCTTGGGTGTCTGCTTTGGAGGTCTCTCTTGCTTTTGCAGATTTTTATTTAGAGCCTCCGAGTATGTCTTTGTGCATTTGTGTGTTTTTTGCCAGTGCTGGTTTCATAGCTCTGTGTGAGACTGGTGATGTGATGCAAGTAATTCCCTTCTCCTCTTGACTGTCTGGCCCTGTCTTTGGTTGAGAGAGCTTAGCCTCCAGTTTGGCTGTATAGTTGCATCTCTCACATGTGTTCATGTTTGGTGGTAGGAGGAGAGGATTGTCTCTGTACATGTGGCAGTTGTAACATTGCCTCAAAATGCCCAGATTCACCAGTTGGACCAGAGAGTACACCTGAAACTGCCCTTTGGACATGCCTGGATAGGTACAGTGTACTGTTTTACTGATTAGCTTGTAAGGTTGAATAGCGAGCCTTGCCCTTCTCTACAGTATAGGGGGTCTAGTGCTAAGGTTTATTGGTATTTGCTATGAGTTTTGAGCACAAGCCAGACTGAGAAGTGAATGGTTTGAGTGCTTAAGTTGAAAGTGTGTCCACTTCCAAGGGAAAAATTGAAGAGTAGACTTTTTGGAGCAGGGAGTAGTTATACCCTAGCTAACTGGCGCTGCTTAGTGGACAAAAATGTGCACATGCGGGTTTTGTAGCAGGGAAATGAAAAAGATAGAAATTAGCTCAAAATGGCCAAAAAATTACTAATTTCTCGGCCAAAACCACTCTTCCAAGGACAGGCTGCTCAAAGCTCCCATCTCTCACAGGTGAAAAGAGAAACTTCTTTATATCCAAGTAAGGTACAGGCAAACACAGCAACTTGTAACATAGCCCTAAATTCAGCATTAACCTGAAAACTGGACTTGACTAGCTTAGAAAGGCATTTAAGCTGCTTTGCTAGGAATGGTCTGCACCTATTCTTTCAAGGCTCTTGTATATTGGCAAAAAACATATCTACCTCCTAGTGCCTGTTATTAAGCAAAATTAGTTTTCTTAACCATCCAACATAACAAAACCAAATCCAAATAACATTAAGATAATATCGCTCAACAGTGGTAAAAGCCTTAAACAAAAACTTCACTCCTTACAGGCGCTCCTTGCTGTGAATACAGAGATGTATGCATCATCATAGAGACATGGTTCAAGTCTATAGAGAGCACCACATCAATGCAAGGCTTCATTACATACCATGTGTTCTAGGCTAGAGGACTAGCTGAAGGCATTAAAGATTGTGGTCTTGCTGCTGAGCATCTGCTGCTCTGTGTAAGGTAAAATTTATATTATTTGGCATTAATTGTTTTGTGATGCCTTTTCTGTTGCCTTAACTGCTTTAAATCATACAGTATTTGGTGATTATTCTGTTACTTTATCTGCTTTAGGTCATATAGTATTTTGTGATTATATTGAGATGAATATTGCTTGCATATGCAGTCTCTGGTGTACTTTTTCTCGGAACTCTAGTTTTGTGAATATTTAAAGTCTATTTACCCTGTCGCAAGGAGCTCCAGCACCTTATGATTACGGGTAGCTTAGTGTTTGAATTGTACTCATCTTATTTCTTGTTTTTTAATGAAAGAAAACTGTAAATGTGAATATTTACCAACTAAGTTTCTTGTTGCAAGGAGCACCAGCACCTTAACTTCACATTTAGATGTATATGTAGTATTTTCACTGTAATTTCTTGGTGTAGTACTAAAGTAAAAGGAAGAACTATTGCCTGAAAGTGTTACAATTGTTCTTGTCCTCAGTATCCTGGATTTCCGTTTTCTTGCTTTGTGAATTATTGCCTTGTGTATGTCTACACTGTACTGTTGTTAACTACTGTTCTGCATTACTTTATGCAAAGGTGTAAACACTGCTGTGTTCTTAGCTATGTGTGTAAGACACTCATACAATTGAAAGTAATGCTAGGTATACTGCCTCTGCCTACCTGTATTACTTTTTTTCTCTCTACCCATGGTATTTTTGTCTCTTGCTCTTTTCTTGAATTACTTGTTCAGAACTAATCTCCCTCCTTTCTGTTTTTATAGCCTAGTGTATTTTTCCCTGTGGTTTTCTCCTGGCCACAGTACAGGCAACACAGGTTTGAGGACCTTAACAGATACCCTGTAACTCCAACCATCGGTCTGGAAGCCACCATTTTAAGCTTAAAATAATACCACTGAAGTATGTGTCCCAGTAAATAACTACTATGTAAGCTAATCTTTTAATTGATGCTAGACTTTATAAGCACAACAAGAATTTAGTTTTTTTTTTTTTTTTTTTTTTGCTAGTCACCATGAAAAGCAGATGCCAGCAGCTCCTATCCTTTCTCTTTGGTTACCCACTATCATCATACTATTTCTGTGTATATTCTCCTGTTGTGTACTTTACCCTTCCCTGAATTCATTTCTTGCCTCACTCATAACTGCCTTTCCTAGTGCACCTGCCCTATTTTCTGTCTTCAGACTCTTACATATTAATGTTCTTTTTTTTTATTTTTTGCCCTGCTTTTAGCTTCTAGTATTACCTCTCTCTCCCACTCCAAAGTCCCTCTCTATTGTAGCTTATTTTAACCATACAGCACTGGGTTTGCTTCAAGTAAATCTACTTGTGTAGCTTGAGGCCAGTGTCCTTTTGTAAATTTACTTCTGCTCATATTTTATTTCTGGTGACTATACCTTTAGAAACGTTATATCCCTATCTCTCAAGCTAGTTTTTCACTATCTTTTTTTGATTGTTTCTATGACTTCATCGTGACCAGGGTGCTAGCCCCACTCCATTCTCCCTCGCTGTATTCGGGCTCACTCTGCTCCACTACCCTACCCACATTCCCACCCACCCCATTACAATTACATTTATACCCATCACTCCCCTTCCTGTCCCACTAGCCACTACAATTCCACTTCCTGCCTATTGCCACAACCACCTTACTAATCAGTCAATCTTGTCAACACCACTTCCTGTATACCATTGTCTTGCCCTACTCTATCTGACCATATTTTATTCCAACATGTATTATTTTCTAATGTCTTCTACAGTACTCCTTATTCTCTCTATCTCCACCTCTTACCACTCCAATATCTCTGACACACTCCTGTGTTCACCAGCTTCTCACTCACACAACATATATCCAGCTACTTCATCTTTTACTATCTCCCCTAATCTCTTTACTACCTCTACCTCAAGTCTATATAAACTATCCATAATACAGGATTTTAAACCTTCCCACAAAGCTAAGTCAAAACTATACAAACTCTATCTAGCATCTACTACACACTCGCTCCAGACTAAAACCCTACTTTGTTCTGGAGATATCCATCCCAGCCCTGGCCCCTCTTTTCTTGCCAAAACTACCTCTACACTGCCCCCATCTTACTCGTCTAACAGTCACCAACCTCAGTCACAACAATCATCTCCATCTAAATACTTAACTATTTACTCATTGAATATTCAGAGTCTAGCAAATAGTCACTGAGCTGCACTCATGGCTAGCTCTCAATACCCCTCACATCCTCTCCCTATCTGAAACCTGGCTCAAGCCACAAATCTCAAATAGTGAAACACTCCCACCAGGTTATAATATTTCTGATCTTCCGATCTGATAGACCTGTAAAAAAAAGGTGGTGGTGTGGTCATCCTCTACTCAAACAACCTTAACCTCTCACCATACCCTCCCCCAATTCCTGACTTCCTCCCAGTTGAAATCATCATCCTTATCTGCCATCTGAATCCCACAAAAAACTTGCAATTGCCTCTATCTACCTTCCTCCTGGTAACAATCTGCCCATTCTTGAAAACATCCTATCCTGGTTCTCCCACAACATACCATATGAGACGCTTATCCTTGGTGATGTCAACAATGATTGGTCCAAACTCGCAACTGACTCCCCCCAACTCATTATCCACCTACACGGCTTCCACCAACTTATAACATCTCCCACTCGCTTCCATAAAAATTCCACTTCCAGCTCCATTATAGACTGGATCCTTACCAATTCCCCCTACCAATACCACAATCCCACCACCTTACCTGACTCCCTCAGTAATCATCTCCCTACCACCATCTTAAGACATACTCCCATATTCCTAAACCCCACCTTATCAAAGACTGTCTAACTATCGACTTTCAATTCATCCCAATTTAACTCCATTCTAAACAACATAGATTGTTCCATCCTAAAACACCTCCCCCTAAATGGTGCTGTAAGAACTTTCAATAGCATCTTCATGAATACTCTAAACTCCTTGGCTCCCTCTAGGAAGATCAGAGTAAAATCAAACCATGCTCCCTGGCTCTCCAAAGAGAGTAGGTCCCTTATGAAACAAAGATTGTGCTTGGAAAACCTGGACTAAAACTAAACCAACTTTTCTTCAAAAATACAGGCAATTGAGGAACCTTGCAAAAAACATACAACTAATGACAAAACGTTGTACTGTAGCTCTGCTCAGCTTAACAACAAATCCAATCCTCGAAAATTTTGGTCAACTCTCAACAACATCCTCTATCCTAGAAATCCCTCTAATCCCTCCCCATACCCTAACTCTTCCTCTCAGGAAACAGCTACCCTCCTGAATAAACACTTTATCTCTTCCATCCAAAATCTGGTAACCTCTAAGCCAAACTCTATTCTGACACCCACCCCTCCAAGTCCCACTCCACTAACATAACTTTTTCTTTTGAGCCAGTTCCCATTACTTGCATCAAATCTCTACTACTCAAGCTAAAACATTGCTCTCCTTCCACTGACAATCTATCTCCTACGTTCCACAAACTTGCTGCTGACTCAATTGCCTATCCTATATCTATACTAATTGATCGATCTATTCTGGAATCAACTGTCCCCACCCATTAGAAATCTTTCTTCACTGTCCCTCTTCATAAAGGTGGAAACTCCTCTGACCCCTCAAACTACTGACCCATTGCCATTCTGCCCCCCCTCTCCAAGATATTAGAAAAATGTATTCAATCACAATTTCTCAATCATTTCCTCACACACCAATTAATTACCCTTACCTAAAATGGATTTCGTCCTCACCACAGCACCACCACTGCCCTCCCCTCCTTCACTCATATCATTGCAGAAGCCCTAGACAACAATAAACTCATTTCCTGTCTCTTCCTAGATCTCTCCAAAGCCTTTGATACTGTCTCTCATCCTCTACTACTATCCAGACTTGCAAATCTCCACCTGTCCCCTTCCGCTCTTGCCTGGTTTAATAGTTACCTATCTGGCAGGGAACAATCTGTCAAATGGCTCTCTTCCTCCTCACCTTTCCTTCCCATCTCCACTGGTGTTCCCCAAGGCTCCATCTTGGGACCCCTTTTGTTTAACATCTTCACCAATGATGTTTACACCTCATGCAAAGAATCCTCCCTTATTCACTATGCCGATGACGCCACACTTATATCCATCTCAAATAACATTCCTGAACTACACTCCCTGACCCAACAGGCCCTACTATCCACTGAACAATGGCTCCCTCGCAACCTATTGATCCTAAATCCCAAAAAAAACAAACTCCTACTTTTCCTTCCCCATTCTCTTTCTCATCACAAAACCTTTTTTATTACATCTTCTAACAATACAACTATCCAACCTGACACCCACACAAAACTCCTAGGGGTCATTATCGATGATGAACTCAAGTTCAACCTACACATACTCCAATGTATAAAAAAACAAACCAGAAACTAGGTCTGCTATAGTGGAACAAAAAAATTCCTAACCCCTGAATCTAGACTTACCCCTGGGCCAGGCCGTCCTTCTCCCCTCCCTCTTATATGCCACCCCAGTTCTTCCCAATATCTAGGCCTCCACTCTAAAACTCCAACAGACTTATCATAAAATAGCCAGATTCATTACAAACTCCCCATACAACTCACACCACTGCATTTCTTTAAATTCTCTTCAATGGCTTGAACTTCCCCATTTCTGCTATCTTAACAATTTCATATGCTACACTCTATTCTTTATAAACGCACCTCCTGTCCATCTCTATCTTCCTTAGTCTCCATCTACATCCCATCCTCTCCGTACTTCTAACCAACAATTACTTGATATCTACCACCCAAAAAAGGTCAGTAGGCAAACTACTCTACAAACACTCCCTTCCCCATGCTTGGAACAAACTTCCCCTTGACTTGCATTCAATCTCCCACACCTCACACTTTAAAAATGAACTAAAATCTTATTTTCTCAGTTCCAGAACCTGCCTTTGCCATGACCCTACCTAGTCTTCCTTCCCTTTATGTACCCTCAAAAGGACCATACTTAATACCTCATTACACCTCTCTCTCCAAAGTGTCTACTATGCATTTGCATAATTTTATACAAAAAAAAAATTTGTTGACCTATTTAACTATATCAATGTAAAAGTGTTACTTGGCTTCTTTTTAATGCAACTTTAACTTTATGCATGTAACCCAATATATGTGAATCGTCTTGCTATAACTGCTATTATATCAATAGTGTTTAAAATTGTACTTGTTTAAAATGTACTACTGGAGATTTTCTCCTCGGGTCTCCACTGAAAATGGGCCACAAGCCCAGTTGGACAAACACGGTTAACAAATGTCAATAATTAAATGTTCTCTCTATATACATGAAACCAAATTTCACCTCCCGACTCAATAGAAATGATAATGACCCAGAACTCCTCTTTGTCCAACTTACTATTAACAAAGCCCCACATCACATTATAGCAAAATGTCAGAACCCATCTTTCACCCCATGGGCCTATACCTCCTATCAGACAAGTATGGAGTCCCCTAAGCATTCAGCCAAACATCATTCTCCTAGGAGACTTCAACTAACCCTCATTCAACTGGGAGATCTGTACATTCCCCAACATGTATGCCCAGAAGTTTCAGGACTTCATGAATACAGATTTGCTGGACAAGTTAACCCACACTCCAATGTGGGAGGGGGAGACTATCATAGATTTGATTCTCATAAATATGGGGTAGCTGTGTTCCCTACCAGTTGTAACCAACTCCCTAATCAAACTGGACCATAAATCAGTCACATTCACCATGAGGCTGAAGCTGAAAGTGTCCTTTAATAACATGGTATTCAGAGATTGTTAAAGCTAATCTACTAAAACTAAGTGATGACCTGGCTAAATTCAATGTTCCCTTCCACCCTGATGACCACTCTGTGGCTCTGGAATCCTTTACAACCAAATTCTACATACATGTAAATAGCTGCTTGAATGCATTGGACCTCCTATGATGTTAGTATGATACCATATGTAAAAATAAACCCTTGCAGTGGAACCCAGTTATAAACCAGCTTCACAGTAAAAGGTTAAGTCTTATTGCATGCAAAAATAAATGCAACGCTGCAAATGCTGAAAACAGTCTTACTAAACTTAACTGACCACAATGGTTCCTGTTCAAATCAACCAAAGCCAGATTTGAGGTAAAAATTGCAACTCGAGCAAAAGACCATCATAAGACCTTTAACTATGTTAGAAATCTCAAACAAATGCTTAAAACTGTACAGAGCTAATAGTAAAAAATCTCAGAAACAATGCTTAAAACTGTGCAGAACTAATAGTAAATGATATCACATATTTTGACAGATAGGATATGACCAATCTACTACCATATAACTTCAGCTACAACTTCACTCCTCCCCCAGCATTCCCAGATTACATATCAGTATTAACACCCCCCCCCCCCTCGAATCTCCAAGGAACAAGTCCTCAAAACACTATCCAAAGCCAAGAAGATTGCTTCTGTGGGGCCAGGCAGCATACAAGTGTATCTACTTGGTCAACCTGAAGCAAAGTTTGGATGGTAATTCAGTTGTGGAAAAACTGATTCAGGTTCCTTTTCAGCCTGTGGATTCTGCTTCTTTGCAACATTGTTGCTGGCTGTTACTTCTGCTTGCTGAGTTTCTCAGCTTCATGCCTTTCTGGCCATTCCTCCTTTTTTAGTTTTACATAGGGGCAGGGTTGTCCCTTTATACTAATCCTCCTTTTATACCCAAGATGGTAAATGAGTTGTCCTTGAATCAGTCAGTGCAACCCCCTTTTTCCCCATCTCCTCAGTCTGCTAGTAAGAAGGTCTTGCATAGCTTGGATTTGCACAGACAGCCCAGGTACTATTTGGATAAAACAAAGGCCATTCAAGTCTGATCGGCTTTTTCTTTTCATTCCATGACATTGGGTTTGTCTGTTTCTACCAAACAATTTCCTCCTGGATAGCCAAGGCCATTTCTTTTTGCTATTGTTTTCATGGCAAATCTTTGTTACTTCTGTTAAAGCTCATTCCACTAGGGCTGTTGCTTTCTTTAAGCACATAGACACCATGTCCATGCTGCTACTTGGTGTTCAGCTGGTTGATGAATCTATCACTCCATCATGTTCTGCTTATTTACTGATTAAGTTTCATATCTTAAGTACTGACATTAGCTGAGATGTTTGACTTGAGGTATAGGTCTCAGATTGCAGGGTTTCTAATGGCACAGTAAATGAGGCGTGTATCACTCTGCAGGAGTCTGAGACACACATAGTATAGGGAAAGGGCTTCCATTCTTTCCTGGTAACTAAGCCTCTTAAGACTAGAGATACTTTTACTTGGGACCCTTTGGGGCTTTAATTTGTGCATCTAGTGAGGTACATATATAAGGGAACATTGTACTTTAAAGGGATCTGACTTTAGGATAATGACAGCATCTTTAGATCCAGGCAAAATACCTTTGGCTATTAGTTGTGCTAAGTAGGAAGATTTCCAGATTACATTTGTAGTTTCCACATGATAATATAAGGAAAGTGAACCATCAACCAAGTGCTCTGGTAATTACTTTTAATTTACATCATGTAATATAGACAATACACCATTGTTTAGCCATGTCTGCTTTTGGAAAGGGACATTGCTACTTTTAACTTGAATGCTAATTAAAAAAGTCAAATATCTGTACAAAAAAGTTTTAACTATGGTAAGCTCACTCTTTGTTACAGATATCTCAGGGAGTTTTACAGTTGTACACAAGCTGTATTTGTCTGCAGACAATATAGCCTGGTTATCTTTTTTTATATCGGAGGTGTAGATTACAGATGGTAGGGGAACAAAAAGAGATCCACTGAGGATCCCATCGGTCATATTAGCATGGTTTGCAGAGGCACAGCACACACACACACTAACTCACCTCGTAAGAATTTGTTTAAAGATGATAGTTTCTGTACTATTTTGGTATGAGGTATGGATTTGAATACTTTGGCCAGATTGACATGGTGCATAAATGGCATGGGGTCACAGTATACAACTTTTGTGAAGTCCTATTAAAAAAAAAAAAAAAAAAAAAAACCACTCTTCAAACAAGCTTGATCTTCGTTTGTCAAAACCAAATTGTTGGGGGAAGGGGGGCCCAGCTGAATGAGCCTCTTGATATTAAATAGATTGGTTGTTTTATGCTCCTTAGCTGTAGAGGTTAGACTTCAAAGGTGTATTGGTCTGTAATCCCTAGGTCCATGGTAGGGCCACTCTGACAGACCAGTATCACCACAATAGTGTGCCAAGATTCAGGAATAAAGGTAAACAGACTAAGTGTTTGAGAGAGACACTGTTTTCTACTGTTCGATAAGCATTCAGGTATGCTAACAGTATTCATGAAGGATGTGTTTTTGGTTTTAGATAACACCATAAGAATGAGTTAGTTTGTGATTTTAGAAGGAGGGGGTTCTTGGAAGATTGATGCCTGAATGAGGGTCCTGGGGTGAACGGAGTTGTCCTTTGCTACAAAAGCTAATCTCTGTTCATTTGTTCTATTGGTTCCTTAAAGTACTTTTCAATTTTTTTGTGATATTTATACTATTTTTATTCTGCAGAGTTATAGCCCACTATACAGTTCCGCAAGCCCCCCCCCCTGTTTTCTCTCGTCATAAAGTTTGTGACCTTTGGGGGGGGTGGCTTTTAAATTTCTAATTGTGTTTGGTACAGGTTTAGGCTGCTAGATCTGTACATTTGTATGTATGGAGTAACATACTAAAGTGAATTTGACTGCTGCATCAAGGTCAAAGTTCAAAGGTCCAGTTTAGGGTAAGTAGTTGTGGTTTCATGGGTAAATTTAGAGATTTCATCATATATAATTGTATAAGATTTACCTTTCAAGATCTTTAAAAATTAATGAATTTGGTTACAGAGGATATGATGGCTTTGAGAGTAAATGTCACAAGTTTATAATCCAACATAACCGGAGAAGGAAACACTAGGGGAGAGGAATAAATTCAGGAAATTGTTGAGGACTAGATGTAGACTGTTTAGGCCTGTAGCAAGTTTGTCAACTGTTTGATTCGGGAAACTGTAATTTATCAAATAAAGAAAAAGTTATTCAGCATATACCATCCATTAGAAGTATAGATGTTCTAGTCTATGGCTGGGTAACTGAAGTCCCCTAGAATTATGGAATTATTGCTTATAAGAATGACATCTAGAACTTTGAGAAATCTAACATGATCACCTAGAGGAAAGGAAGAGTTCTGTAGCATGCTATAAGCTGGTCTGCCTATAGTAAACTGAAGTTCTAGGAACTCATTTTAAGGATCTCTGTATATCATTCTAGATGAGATATGATTTTTGACAAAAATGGAAACACCACTGCTGTTTCCATCAGGCTTGAAGGCATGATGGACACATTCCAATTTCATAAACAGTGCTTTCTTTACAGTTAAACTAAGTTTCTTCTTCCACACATGTATGGATTTGTGCCAGATGCAGGACTGTCTGAAAATAAAATTATTTATTGATAATCCTGGCTTGGAGAAGCTCCACTTTAATATGCTCCAGTTTAGGGTAAGTGGAATTTACTAAGTTAGAATGTCCATTAGATGGACCCAGCTTAAGTGCACTATGGTGACAGCAAAGGTTTCTGCCAGTATGTGGAAACCCTTGAACAAGAGATGCAAACCATTACTTCAAATCAAGAAGGGCTTTCTATAATCTCATCCCATGAAAATGCATACTTGAGCTTCCTGGAAATGCAACAGCAAGTAAGGCAATTCCTAAGCCGATTATCTTCTCTTTGTGCCTCAGCATCATCGGTGGTAAAGGAAGGATTCAACTTAGGACCAGAGTCTTTAACTGGATTGTTACAAGTCCAGAGAGTTGCAATATGTCTATCTGCATGCCCGTAATGGTTTTGTACCCCAGGTCCTTCACTCCCATATGGGCAATCACAATGTCATAGTTATAGCTGTCTCTAGAGTGGGTGTTGAGTGCTCTTGTAATGTTTCTGAATATCCAGCCTGAAAGGTAGGTGATAGCAACGCTATAATTGTCCAGCCTGATGAGTAATGAATCTGAGTGTTATGATTGCAAACATGATATCAAAGAAATGTAAAAGGGCACATTTTTTACATGTCACAGTGGCAGTAATTAAAAACATAAATCTTATTCTTAAAATGAAAAGAAAACAGTATTGCTGTGAAGAAACAAGTTTCAGAACTGTCAGCTATTAAACTTGCATAAAATCATTTTATGGAGGAGTGCATAATGGAGAGAGAAAAAGGATGCAAGTGCTATGAATCAGACAAAAAATGGGAAATTACTTTGTGGATTCTGTAATTGTAGAAATAGTACACTGTGTGTACATACATGTGAAATTTAGAATACATTAAAGTAGAATAAGTCAGAGGTCTTCACAGAAATTCTCAAATAAAATAAAACCAAACTGAGCACATTTTTTTCTGAGTGCTTTTTGTGCCTGTGCCTGCTGACCACCAAGCATTCCCAGTCAGTCTTGGCTCATTTATTCCACTATACTAGGTATCCACAGTACAGGAGGATGCTGTCTTGAGGATCAGTTACACAGGTAGGCAGGTAGGTTATATATGCAGAGTGTAGTATTCTGGCAGTAAAAGATGTTATGCAAGCCTTTTGCCTCGTCTTGAGGAGAGGGAAATGATCAACTTCACCATGAGAACTACAGTGCTATTTCTGATGCACTCACATACTCCTGTAAACTAGAAATGAGAGCGGTTTCTGAAGTAGCTTGTTGGCAATGTTGCCCCTCCTGTGAAGGATGATGGCATATGTCCTGACTCTTCTTTCCCAAGATAGGTATGCCTAACAGATTCTCGAAAGGTACCCATGCTGGTAGTCAAACCCTCATCATCTAGGCAGTAGTCAGAGGTTTATCTCTCTAAGCCAGCAGAGCAGACAATTAATATATTTGCTTGAACTTGAATCTTTAAGGCAGAAGGCTAAATAAAACTTTTCATGTACAATTTCCTTACTTGCTCAGGGCAGTGGGTAATGTATCTCGGTTAATTCTTTATTTTCAGATGTAAAAATAAAAATAAAAACATCGTATTCATTTTATACAGTTGTAAATGAGCTTTATTAATATTGTATCATTTGACTTGCCAGTCATTTTTGGAATAGTGAAAGGAGTTTATGGTGTTCATACATAAAGTGATGACACGTTGCATGACTTTCAAGTTTCTATTTTCGGGTCTGAAATATTTCCCAGGTATACATGGCATTCAGATCAGTCCTGCTATATCAATATAGTTTGTAGCATGAAAAGTTCAGTTAAGTGAAAAAGCTACAAAGAAATTGCATGGAATAGAGAACCTGCGTGATTAATAAGACAGCCTGCTGAGCGAATGAATACTGCAGTTAACTGTAAGTAAAACTGGTGAGTTGTATATGCATATATCCTCGAGGTCTGAATAAAGTTATCAAAAAGATGACCTCTGCTTTGCACTACAAGGAGGGGTTCAAGTCGCTACTGATGGAGTACTATCATGGGCCTTGAGTCAGGTCTCTGACTATGCATATATCTACATTTTCTAAGGTAAATGCTTGTAGGGTATGGAGATTTTTTTTGTTAACTTAATCTTGCCCAGAATTTCTTTAGTTACGCTAGAAGTTTTCACCTAGATGCAATGTAGTAAAATACATGGTGCTGTAGAGCATACTCTCCACCCAACTATTATTGTATACATTCCTGGGTTAATCTGATAAAACTAATATAACAAGAAAGTCAGTCCCATAATAAGGCGCAACATGCAATGCTGATGCAGATTGCGTACCACTGTCTGGATGTAGGTTCAGATTTCATAATATGAAAACATATTTTTGAATTAGTTTACAATTTTTATAATGATATTGCTGCTTCTTATGTTGAAGATACTGGCCACTTCAGAATTTTAACTTGAGGAAAAATTTATCCCATGCTGCTTTTAAACTTATCAGAGCAACATGATAAGTGTATTATCGTCTAAAACAAAAAATGTAATATGCAAGTAGGATGAAGAGAGGAAAGAGCATGACAAGTTTAATCAGCTGGGTAATTACAAAACTAATAAATGCAGGGTATGCTGAGCTGAGTACAGTCTTCTTACAGAAAACGTTTGCTCCTCCCCCAGTGATGCAGGATCATGTGGTCTGCTACAGAACTGACCAAATTATCTGGATCATAACGCAGCTATTCTTTATAAATTAGTAAATGCCAGTAATGTTTTCCAAGTTCATAGGTAGGTACTAGGCTATCTGCCCAAGGGCATTTATAAGCCTAGCCAGAATGTTTTGGTTTTCGCCTCTCCTTTAGTTTCCCGGGCCTCTGTCTAGCAGGGCCACTGAAGTGATCCCAGGGGTAAACCTACGATTTCCCATCCACTCATCAAGATTTCTCTTGTAGAGAGTCAGCGAGGGGCTCTGCTTAACATAAATTGGGATTCTATTCCAGAACGAGGGAAGTCTCTGAGACTGGAATCTATCCCTCCAGCATGTCCTGTTAATTGTTGTGCTGAGGTTTAGTTCACTGGAGCATGTGGCTCTAAGAGACTGGGTTTTCTTGAGGTGGAGCATGTCCATTAATTCCGGGTTGGACATGGCCTTATATGTCAGGCAGAGATCACCTCTGAGCAGGCAGTAAGCAACCAAGTAAAGCTGGAGTTTTTTTAGATGAGCTGCATAGGGCATCTCTTTGAGGCCCATGATCCTCTTGGTGAGGTACTTCTGTGGTCTTTCCAGCTGTTGCAGATGTCGAGTAAGGTACATTCCAAATGGGGCATAGTACTCTATTATGGGCCTAATGAGTGATGAGTAGAGGGGCACAATGACCTGTCTCGATCTAGAGGTGAACCCTTTCGTGATTAGGTGGGCTACATAGAAGGAATTTCTAACCACTTTGGCAATGTGATTATCTGAGAGGTTGCTATCTACCTGGGTCCCCAGGTCCCTAATTACATCTTCTGTACTTATTGGATTACCACATATGTAATAATTCGTGGGCACTTTGTTTTTCCCAAAGGGGATGACTATGCATTTTTTGGCCATGGTTTTGACACCAGGTATCTGTCTCTGAGACCCTTCTGGAGGGTGCCTGTGTCAGCCGGTGAATCAAATATGGCCCCCATTTTGCAGTCATCTGTGAAATTGGTTAGCCATAGTCCTCCTGTGCTTGCCTGTACCTCAGAGAAGTATATACCAAACAGAAGGGGTCCCAGGACCGAGCCCTGTGGGATGCCACTTGTAACTGGTTTAAAGTCTGACATGGCACCCACGACTCTGACCATGTGTGTTCTATCTGTGAGCCAGTTGGTCACCCATCTCGTGACATAGGGGTTAATGTTCAAGATGGTGAGCTTATCTATGATGCCAGAGTGAGGAATGGTGTCTAAGGCCTTAGCGAGGTCCAGGTAGGCTGTGTGGACTACCTTTCCTTCATCTATGGCCTTGGTAACTGTTTCAAAGAAGTCCACTAGGTTTAGGAGGCAGGATCTGCCTTTAACAAAGCTGAATTGGGTAGGGTCCAGTGTCTGAAGGTTCCCAATGTCTCTGTTTGAGTTCCATGATGATTCACTCCATAGTTTTGCAGACCAGGCTAGTCAGGCTTATAGGACGATTGTTCCCAGGTTCTGTTGTGGCACCACCTTTGTGGAGCTGGATGACTGTTGCTATACGCCATTCTTTGGGTGTATAGCCTGTGGTAAGGCTGAGTGTGAACAGTGAATTTAGGTGAGGGCTCAGTTCCTTTTGGAGTTCGTGTAAGATGCAGCCTGGGACACCATCCGGTCCCATTGATGCTGTGTTCTTAGCTTTGGGAGAGGGCTGTTTTTACCTGCATGTCTGTGATGTCTGGGATGTCTGGGGCTCTGCATTCTTCTGGGATGGACACTGGCCCTTTTGGAGGTGAAGGGGAGGTAAAGTTTGCACTGAACTTGTCAGCCAGGATGTTGGCAATGTCAGTTGGTTCAGTGTATTTTTTGCCATTTTGCACTAGCTCAGAGCATATCTGAGGGTTACCACCTAGATTTTTGACATAGCTAAAGAAGGCTTTGTGGTTATCTTTAGAGTCCTTGGCAATTTTTCTTTCGAAACTGGCCTTGGATTATTTTATGAGGGATTGTAGTTTCTTGCCAATATTGATCAGTGATGCCTTTCCTTTTTGGAATTTTGCTCTATCATGTAGTAGTTTCCTCCTTCTGTTGTAAAGCTTATTTATGGCCAAGGACCACCAGACTGGTTTCCTTTTTTTGGAAGAGTGAGTTTTGGTTTTACTTGGAATGGCTTAATCCATGCATCCCTGTAGATGCTGATAGAATGCACTTGTAAAGGATTCTGCAGTTTGGGCAGTATTATCCTTTAGTAAGGGGGCTATGAAACTTTCCACCTCAGTCTCGAGAAGTGTGAAGTTGGCTTTTGAAAAGTTTTTCACAGTGGTTCCCTTGACTTGGGGTGGGGTCGGGATGTGCATGTCCAGTGTGATTAGTTTATGATTTGATCTTACCAGCGAGGGGTTTACCTCTGGTGTGGAGCACTGATCCCCCATGTTGGTGATCATCAGGTCCAGTATGATGTCACCTCTTGTGGGTGTGGTGACCAGCTGTTCCAAGGCATTTGAGTTTATAAACTTTAGGATGCATTGAGTTTGTACTCGAGTAGTTATCCCAGTCATTGTTTGGGTAATTGAAATATCCCAATATCATGGTGTTAGGTAGGACCTTTGTATTTTCCAATGTTCTCAGGAGTGCTGAGTGGGGGTCTTGAGACAAGGTAGGTGATCTGTAGCAGGCTATGATCTAAAAAGCAGCTTTGCCCACTGATAGTTGCACATGGATGGTCTCCGAGGCCTCGTGCTGTGCTACTAACCTGGAGGCGTGGGCCTCCTTTTATGAAAATGGACACACCCCCTCCTTTTGTAATTCGGTCCTGGTTCTGGGGCCGAAAGGTATGGTATGAGTTGTAGCCTGGTAGTGCTGGGTGCTGTCTGGAGCTTTGAACCAGGCTTCTGTTACTGCACAGATATCAATTTGCTCCATGCTAAGGAGTGCCTCGAGTGCGTGCATTTTGAGGTTTAGACTTCTGGCATTGAGTAGCATTACCCTCAGTTTCTGGTTTCTTGTGTTTATGGAGGTGGGTTTGTCTTTTGAGCCTTGCATAAAAAAGACACTATGGGGGTGGCAAGAGCCTTGGCCAGTATTCAAAAGCCTAGGGGTGACAGGTGCAAGCCATCTCTGGCGAAGCAGAGTGGCTTGTCAAGCATGTCATCCCAGGCTGGCATACACTGGATCCCCTTTGAATGACACCAATAGCTTAGCCAATTGTTAAAACTGATCATTTTTACTTAGTACTGTGGCATCATTCTTGGTGAGGGCAAGATGCTAGTCAGGGTCATACCGGCCTGGGCTACATGATCAGAGAGCTCCTCTGTCTCCATGTAGTACAGGGAGGTACATCTCAGGTCATTCACACCAACATGTACAATGACAGTCATATTTGTACTTGTTTTGGAGTGACCTGAGTGCTTGTGTTATGTGGAGGATCCTGGCACCTGACAGGCAGCTTACAGTAACCTTCTCCTTGTTCAGTCTAGTGCGTGGGACGTCAGTGTGCCTGAGAATAGAGTCACCTATTACTAGTGTATTGGGTGTGTTGTTGTGCCTTAAGGGCTGTGGTAGCATGGCACACTGACTTTGTGAAGTATGTGATACGTGGTTGTTGTTTGAGAGTGGAGGTTGCTTGGATGTCTGCTTTGGAGGTCTCTGCTGCTTAGGCAGGTTTTTATTTAGAGCCTCCGAGTATGTTTTTGTGTATTTATGTGTATTGTTTGCTGGTGCATGTGTGACTGTTTTATGTAAGACTGGATGTGTGGTGCAAGTGTTTCCCTTCTCCTCCTTGGTGGCTGGCTGTTCCAGTCATGGGTTGAGAGTTTGGCCTCCAGTTCGGTAGGGACAAACTAGGGAGCCTTTTACTATTGTATAGTAAAGTATAGTAAAGGGGGAGGTGTTGTGTTAGCATTTATTAGTGCTTACTGAGAGCTTGGAGCAAGTGCTGGGCTGTAAAAGGAAGTTAGTGCTTAATTTGAGAGTTTAACTAGTTCTAAGGGAAAACTTGAAGAGCCGACTTCGTGGAGCCTGGAATAGTTTAACCCTAGCTAACCGGTGCTGCGAGGTGCGCAAAACTGTGCAAATGCGGGTTTTAAGGCAGGGAGATGAAATATCTAGAAATTAGCCCAAAACGGCCAATAAACAACAAGTTGCTAGGCTGTGACCACTCCTCCAGGGACTGATAGGCTGCTCAAAGCTCCCCACTCTCACTGGTGAACAGAGAAACTTCCTCCTATCCAAGTAAGGATATGGGCAACACAGGAACTTATACCACAGTCCTGAATTCAGCAGAGCCTGAAAACTGGACTAGACTAGCTTAGAAAAGGCGGGAAACAATTTTTTTTTCTTAAGACAGGGATACAATGAGTTTTAACAAAAAACACTAAATGCTTCTGTCAGGCTAGCGCACTTTAGTGTGTAGCCTACAACAGTTAAAACAGTACAAAAAATGACTTGAATGACTTAATCAAGTGCTAACAGCAAAAAAACTGTTTTAGTATGCAGAAAACAGCTCAGAAATGCCAAAAATTGCTTTTCGGCGAGACTAGCAGTAGCAGGAGAGAATGCAGAGAAAAAATACTTATATTTGATGAAAAGTCAAACTTTTGTTACTCTGCTGCTTGCAGTACTCTGCAGGACACCACGCGGAGCTTGGCTGAATACAATACAAGCGCAAAACCGCGCAAATGCGGGTTTTAAGGCAGGGAGATGAAAGAGCTAGTCATTAGTGGATATTCTAGACTTTCTCAATTTTGGGTGTTCCATGCTGGATGTCATCAGTTAGTTACATAAGTACAAACTGATAATGAACAGTAATAAAACAAGATTATTTGGTTCCCTTTTGAAAGTAATGGCTTATGGGCCACATACATTTCTGGCCCTCTTAATGAGGCAGAAAAGTTCTGATGTTTTGAAGTCTGGCTAAATCGCACACTAACATTTAGATACCATGCTGAAACATGTATTAGCAATAGACTGAAACATATTAGAGTAGTCTTCTTTATTTGTTAACGATTTTTAATAAAAAATGGTCATTCAGATCCAAAGTCAAAGCAGAGAGGAGACAAAAATGACTTCAGGTAGCTTTTTGCCTCAAGTTTTTTTTGCCTTTGACAAACTCATTGTTAAACCCATAAGTTATAAAATTAATGTCTCTGATATAGGGTAAATTCCCAGAATTATGAAACGTAGTCTGCCATCAGTTTGCCTAATCAGTACTCAAAACTTAAGTGCTCTCAATTTAATGCTAATTTTCTAAAGATCAAAGTATTTCCTGCTTTTCCCCTAATCATATTACTAAAGAATGCAGTTTGTCAACTAAATTGAGTTCAGCGAAGTATATGACTGCTCAATGAGGTTTAGGGTACTCAGCTGAAATTAGGGTTTGTGTGAAGTAAAGGTATTGGAAAGATATTTGTGGATGTTGAAAGTACCATAAACCAAAAAATGCCACTTGTCATTAACCAAGAAACACAAGCACGAAGCAAACTGCACCAAGGCATGTTGGAGAAATGCACTTTAAAATATTTATTTTATTTAAAGTAAAAGTGGTTGAGTGCTTTTATTTGCTGAATGACAGACTTCTTCAGAACCATTAAAATCCAATTTATCCTTGTATACCTTCTGAGCAAAAATTCCAAACAGTCAAAACGCCCCCAGACAGTAGTTTAAAAGCGTAATAGTGAAAGATTAAAAAAAATATTGAACCAAAACTCTGAACATGAAAAAATTTTAAGAGCAAAGTTTAAACTGGTAAAACAAACTTACAAAAAAACATAATAAACCCTCCCCTAGTATGAGTCTTTCGGCTTTCCCGGTTAGGGGTCGCCACAGCGGAACTCCGGTCCGCTAATGATTAGCAGTAGATTTTTACGTGCCGAGTTGCCAGCCCTGATGCACAACCTTCAATGAAAGCACGCCCATTCATGCATGTCTCCACACAGAAGACGCTATGTAAAATATAAAACATGATGCAAGTGATCTATGCATTTATAAAAGTAATTGTTAAGTTAAATTATGGCATAATCAATATAAAACTGCTACATTAGCTTAGTCAATAAATAAATGAAAAGGTTAAGATATTTAAATATTGATCTTTAAGACATAAAATAGTAATAACAACAAAGTAAACCAGAATATAATTAAAACTTTTTTGACCTAATCATAGTAAACATGAAATGTTTTTAATTTGTAGTTTAGCTGCCCTGATCTTTAAAACACTGGAAATAATGCCATTTTAAGTTAAATTTATTTAATTAAAGTGCACTTCTCTGACGTACCTTGGTGCAGTTTGCCTAAATGTTGAAAAAGTACTCTACTGATGATTTTCATTGTATGATATCAGAATTGACTTTGTATAGACTAGTTAATTATCTACCTTAGTCATTAGCTTTCGGTAAGTTTTGGCCATCACTTGAACACATTGTACCATTATATATAAAGATGCATCTAAAATCTATTACTATTAACCTTCTAAATAAACTCATGCTCAGGCTCCATTGCCCATTTAAAGAAATTATTCTACACGCATGTTGTGGTAGTTTAGGTCTCCAGTTAGTAATTAGTACAAATTGCAGCATTATTATCAGAAACTCTTACAATTTATGCCAAAGGATGAAGAATCAAGGGACAAAGGTAATTTTCAATTTGACTATGCATATATCTAGAACTATCTAGAGACAGATGATGCTCATGGATAGTCGATATCTATAAGAGAAACTCATAACTGCACAACTATTGTCAATATCTATAAGGGAAAATTCATAACGATACAACTGGAATATAAATGCCTTAGAATTTTGTTTAAGCCAGCACTAAAATCTCTTAAGTTTAAAGTCAAAAAAACATTTAAAGACTACTTTATTTTCAATTCTTGATTCTAAGTAATAGAAATCATTTAACAAATGAGGCCAAAGCCTAGGAGCATTCGTTATCCAGACAGTGCCCTAAGCCTTGCACTGTGTAGCAGCATCTTCTGCAAACACTACATAGAAGTGTTAAAACAAATAATTGAAATCTGCCATCTGATTAGAGGTGTACCCTGAAAACACTTTTCCCACTGCATTATGGGGGTGATGTTTGATTCCCATTGCCCTGAGGCCAGAGTTCTAGTAGTAACTTGCAAGCTGCTTAACGTGGACCGCAGTAAATCATCATACAGCACAGGACACACACGTGTATAAAGATGTTAAAGCTGTAGAAAGCGTTCAGCATGACAGCTGAACATTTCCTACCTCTCAGTGATATGCTTCAAGGACATTTTTTTAATGTTGACCTTAAAATCTGTAACACAGATCACTGTCCATCTCTCATCCATTTGTGAGGAAATGTATGTTGAAAGAAGTCTCATATAAATACAGTAAATTTGTAAGTCAAATTTCAGATCATATCAGTTTGACAGGCAAGGTGAGTCTAAAGTCAGAGTAATAACTTTGTGCAAAACAGCGTTGTCATTAATGTTATGTAATACAGTAAGTTAATAGTACCGTTTTAGGGTCTTGATATTTTGTCTTAATTTTCATGTAAGTAGGTCGTACTAAAAATGAGTCCTTGTTCAGTTCGCCAGTCTGCAGTGTAGAGAATTACGATCGGGTCTCCCGTCGTAACCATGGTATTATGTGATGGAAACATGGATGCCAAGAATGCCTCTGTCAGTCTTGAACTGCATGTCAAGAGCACAAGGTTATGATTACAGATGATCATTCTTCGTTGTGTATGAAGTTTCATCTTCCCCATGTACTACAGTTAGAGAAAAAAAAGTGTGAAGTTTTTCACCAGCTTACAAAGCCTTAAGACTTTGTTCTCATTGTCAGACAGTGTAGCATGTCTTACAGTTACAGGAATGAAAGTCCAGGGCAGATTACTCACACAGACAACAGGAAGTAAGAAAGGGGTCATTTGTTGGCTAGTATTAGCAAGTTTGTTCCCTAGCATGATAGCCAGTCTTAACTAACTTAACCAGGGATGCTAAATTGTTCAGATCAGGTCTTGCACTACAGAAGTACTTCATTTGTTTGTGTCTTTCACAATATAGGAGCATAATCCCCTCGTGCCATGCACTGCATAAATTAAATCCTTAATATAATGTGTAGTTTATGTAAAGGAATGCAGTTGTTTTAATGCATGGTTTAAAATGAGGAACACTAACTAGATACTAGTATAAGAAAAGATGCACAGAAGTATAGGTGCTGTCTAAAATAACCTGCACCTCTAAATTGTACCGATTAACATTACTGCATCTTAGAATCTTGACACAGGAAGCAGACTGTTTTCTGCCCTTAGTGGATGACAAGGTATAGGTAAGAAGGTGAGAAAGAGAAAAATGAGTAGTGACAGGTTGAGTAGACTTTCAGACTAGCGGTGAGACTGTAATAGCCAAGAACTGTGTGGGGGCAGAATGGTAATGAGGGATATGAGGCAGGGAATAATCAAAGTAAAAAATAAACAGAAGCTGTCTGTCATTGATCCAGTTGGTACACTCTCATAAGTAAGAGGGGAAGGTAGTATAGCATTATTTCTAAAATAGCAAACAGTAAGGATGGTAAGAGGAGAAAAACTCTGGGTGAAGACAGACATTTCAAAGATGGAAAAAAATAACTGTTCAGAGAGCTTGAGCTATAAGATTTGATGAAAAGAATATAGTTACTGGACTATTTCATTAACTACAAGTAGAAAACGTGCTGTCGGAGAATATTTATATAACAGTGGAAAATTAACCTTCCTGGTATTTCTGAAAAAAATTACATGTACATTTTCATCTGACCATCACCCGTTCTGTATTGTTCTGAATGCTCCTAAGTTCAGTTTCCTTGGTACTGCTCTACAGGGCTTGGAATGTTATAGCCATTGACAGACTGGGAAGGAAAAACATGGAGAAGAGCAAATCAGCAGTATCAGATAAAATCTTTTAGTATGCCAGGTGTTTTGTTATGCCCTAGCTGGGCAGTGCAGCTTTACATGAAGAACATCACTCAGATCAGTCCTAAACCTGCTCCCCTGCTGTGCTGAATTCACTGGCCATCTGTCATGCAAGGGAGTACTAAACCTCAAGCAAAGACCATACTATCCCTCCCCTAACGGGTTGGTTGATGATTACCACTTCTTGCCACCCTTAAAGTCTCAGCTTCTAACTGAGCTCTGGACATTAGAGTCACAGTCGGGGCTTCCTTCCTCTTTACCAAACAGCCAGGTCTGAAGTACTTACATTTTGATGTACTATACAGGCAAGTATGAAACCTGTCGTTAAGAAGGTTGAGATCATAACTTTTTCTAGTCAGAGAAAGCAAGGAGTTTGGAAGAAGTCCAAAGGGCTTTTCTTGAAACTGGCAAAGAAAAACTGGGAAGAACTAATTGACTGAGAGCCTTATCCTGGCATACAAGATTATATTGTTGTAGGGAGTGAAGTTTCTGGAAAACTTTAAAGATGGGAGGTTGGAGAAAAGTAAGCGCATGTCTCTTGAATGAAATGGCATTTATCCTTTAATAAGGAAACAAAGTAGTATTCAAAGAATATGGATGGGGGCAATAAGCCTTTTTATTAAGATTTAAGTGTGGTCTGTGGATGTTATAAAAGAACTGAAAGTTGATATTTAACATGCTTATGAGTTTCAGAGAATACACTTCCATGGTGGTGCAGCGGTAGCATTGTTGCCTCACAGCAAGAGGTTCTCCCATTCGATTCTCTGCTTGGGTTGGAAGTGCCTTCTGTGTGGAGTCTGCATGTCGTCCCCGCGGTTGAGTGGGCATTCGAAAGGCAAAGACATGCATTGAATGGGCGTGTCTTCGTTGAAGGGTGGGCATCGGGCTGGCAACTCAACACCATAAAAAAACAATTGCCAATCATTAGCGGACCAGAGTTTTGCTGTGGTGACCCCTAACCGGGAAAAGCCGAAAGACAAACAACATGAGTTTCAGAGAATGTCCTTGAAGGTGTGAGCTTCAAGTATGAGAAGTCAACAAATCCTGTGCACAAGCCATTTTCACACTGCAAAACAAATGATTCTTATGTGATTGGCAATTGAGTGGGAAGGGTAAAGTCAGAGGACCAGATTTTTATAGTAGACATCTTAAAAGTCTGGTGAAAAGTCAGTACAAGCAACTTAAATCCTTGTTAGCTTTTTTTTTTATTAAGGAGCATTATGATGCCATCCAGATTTATAATGTGTTGCAATTAATATTGGTGTTTATGTTCAATTGTTTAATAGCTTTGGCTAATAGGAAAAAATCTGGAATTCTTCTTTGGCCTTAATATAGCAAAACAAATGTTGCAATCAATACAGGATACAGACTAATAAGATAAAACAGTGTTGCTCATTAATTTGGAAACCTCTCGTACAGTAATTTCTTTGAATTTTTCCTTTAACTGTGCCTTTAATGTGTAGACTATAACTCTATCTTCAAAATTCAGATACCAATTTATAAAACTTAAACAATGTACCCTGTTTAATCATTTAAAATTTTAAGAGCAATGCATGAGACTATATGCCTAATTTCTCAACATAATTGTAACTTTGCTACTTTTGCTGGCCTAAAAACAATAAAAACCAGATGGCAGCTATAGCTCATTAAATAAAACAAATTACAACTCTGCATAATGAAATTATAGTAAAAAAATACTGTGGTTTTTGCAAGAAAAAGCATTTTGATTTAATAGGCCACATTTCATAAGTTTGTTTTTGTTATTACTAAACACTGTTGATATTCTAGTGTCCTGCTTGATAATTTTGTACAAAATGAAACCAACACTAATCCCTGCTATTCCTAGTAAAAAGGAGTACTGAGAAATTAATTTGAATGTTTTGACTGAACACACTTTTTAATATAGAATTAATACATTTTTTTATTTATCTTAGCATTTCTTCAAAAATGGCCTTAGACAGAATTACGTTTAAAATATTGCATTTAAAAGTCATAGCCCTGTATTTAATTTTACTGGTACAGACCCCTGAAGTTAGTAAGTAATCTGTGTAGTGCACATGAGTGCACCTAGCAAAATGTCAAGCCCCCATAAACCCTGAGAAAACTTCTGCCTGTGAATAACTGTTCACAGAAACCATGTACAAGCACGCTAATAGCTGATAGAGGTAGCTGTACCCACCAGGAAGACGTACAAAATTAACTCAAAAAACAAGCCACTCTGATGGAATCACAAAATCAAGTCGTCCGTATAACAGGAGGAAGAAAATCATGGCAAAAATTAGGAGGTGCAGCACCCAGCAGGATATAAACACGCTCTCATCAATCTAAACAAATAACTCAAAGGACAAAATAAAGTCTAGCAAAGCCAAGTTTGAAGTAAGTTTGGCCTCCCAGGCCAATGACGATCAAAAAGCATTCTTTAGCTGTGTCCACATCCTCAAAAGCAATACGCAATTATGTGCAAAACTCATTGTAAATGGAGCCACTTATATTGAGCCAGAAGATGTAGCAAACCTCTTGGCTGATAAGTTCAGCTCCAACTTTGCTCCTCTCTCCCCTTCAACCTTCCCATTAGTAAATATCATCAAATATAACTCCTCATACTATCACTTGGGAACAGGACCTTAATGCTCTCTCTAAGGCCAATAACACTGCATCAATGGGCCCAGACAATATCCCAGGATGCCATCTAAATAGCATGAAACATGACCTGTCAGGGCTGCTGGCATTACTATTTAACTGTAACCTCCAAACAGGCTTCTTGCTTCATGAATGGAGAAAGGCAACAGTCATCCCTCTTCACAAAGGTGGGCCATCTACAGACCCTGGAAACTACAGACCCATAAGTCTCACTAGTCTTGTATGTAAAGCCACAGAAAGAATTATGGAGATGATCGAGAGATATAGTAAACCTCCAGACACTGGACCCAACCCAGTTTGGATTCATCAAGGGCAGATCATGCCTACTAAACCTGGTGGACTTTTGAGAAGGACATTAAAGCAGTGGGTGAAGGCAAAATTGTTCACACTGCCTACCTTGATCTGGCCAAAGCATTTGACACATTACCCCACTCAAGCATTGTTGACAAACTCAAGGTTAGGTACAAACCCCTACATCACCTGGTTGATAGCCGACTGTCTGACAGTACCCAGGAAATTTTAACTGGGGAGTCCACCTCTACAAAGAGGCCAGTCACAAGTGGAGTCCCTCCAGGATCAGTCCTTGGACCACTCCTTTTTGGTATTTACTTCTCAGAAGTCAAGGTCAATGTCAGTGGTCTCTGGCTGACTAAATCTGCAGATGATTGCAAATTAGGAGCTGCCATTGAATCTCATACTGACACAAATGTTCTACAGGAGGGGCTAGCACATACAAACAACTGGTGTCAGAGCCATGGACTAAAACTAACTGCAAAGAAATGAATAAAAGTATCCTTTGGAAAGTCATCCATCCCTGGTAACCATCATATTGACAACACACCTCTTAGAGTTGACCCAGTAGTCCGGGACTTGGGGACGCGCACAGTAATCTAGCCTTTGTCATCACATTTCTAATGTGGTGAGGAAATCATTCGATGTTGCACAGAACTTGAAAACAAAAGTATGCCATCCAAGTCCAAGGAAGTCCTTGTTCCACTGTGTTTGGCATTCATCAGACCTATCATTTAGTGCAATCCCCTAACCAAGCATATCCAATCATTGGAATATCCGCAGATGTTTCTCACTAAAAAAATACAGGGTGTAAGTTATATGTCCTATGCAGACCGCCTCAAGGCTTTTGATGGGAGATCTTTGCCTGGCATACAGGACATTGTCTGACCCCACTCTGATGGGACCTACTGCATATCCACAAAACAAACAGCACCAGAATTACCCATTCTAAAGACTTAAACCTTGCCTGTGATATAAATAGGACATGTTGGGGTGATGGGTATGTATCCCAAAGACTGCCCAGTCTATGAAGCAGGCTTCCCTATCCATGTGAAGCAGGACGACTCCTTAATTCAATTCAAGTGCAAATTGGACAATTGGATGGGAAAATGGAAATTCATCCCTGGTTTTTATACCTATATCTCTAATGGGCATAGGTAACCTGTAAATGGTTCATCTCCCAGGCCCATGCTTATACTAATCAAGGGTAGCAGAACTTATCAGAGATTTGGGATGCATGGCAAGGCTTAAAAAGGCCCTTGTGGTTATTAGCCTAGTAAACACCTATGAATCTAAGTACAAGTAATAGATATAGATATATTTTCGTCCTCTCTTTCCTAATTCTTGGGGGGGGGGGTCACACTTGGAAGTCTCTGAATTAGAATATAGAGCCCTGAAGCAAATTAAGGTGCAATCATTTCAGTATATATTTTTTTACATTTTATGAAAATTTTGAGTTCAGTAACAATTTTATTTCCAATGTTCTTAAACTAAGATATTTTGGGAATATTTAGAAATATGATAGTAGGGACTTGTATGTCATAGGACAATTTATTATATAAATGATTAATAAAAACTGGATAAGATGCACAACCTGCCTGTGCTAATATTTCCAAGGCCCCTTTTCCTGTATTATGCCAGCTAGCCATCACAGCTTTCCACAGTGATGGTGTTCATTCCTTCACCAGCTGCGGTACACGAGTGAGTTGAGACGTGGCGATCATTCAGGTAACATGAAAGATTTTCCATTTCTTCTGGCCCTAAACCACCAACACTGGCTACTGTGCAGGTATGCAGATGCAAAAGCCTGACTCATCTTCCAGTCTATGTATGTATTCATTAAAGACCACCATATAATATGTTCATTTCTTCAGTTCAAGACATAACCTGTGCGAAATCTCCTTACCTGGGAATTGTTCAGTGCATGAAATTTAATCTGATCACCATAGATAATGTGATCCAGAGCTGCGTTAGAACCTTCAGAACATCAGTACTAATGATACCCAGAGGGCTGGTCAAAGCCAGTAACAGGGCACTTTAGCCCATGATGACCCAAAATAGTATATGCCTATATCACTTCAGGCCACATAAACCTTGAATTGCCTCTGAGCTCTGTGATCTCAGGAGGGACAGAGTGACAGTTGGAAGTCAGGGGTTTTAGCATAGTTGACCTGACAGTAATCTTCACATTAAAAAATCACTATTCATTGTACTAGTCAGAAGGAATTTGGTTTAATTGTCTTGGGAATCGCTAAAACAGGAAATTGAGCAGATGACACTTAAAAATTCGTAAAAATGAAATTTTTGGGAATCCCATCATAATTCATTGCAATAACTTGGGCTTAGTGCAGAAGTTAAACTGCACCAAAGATATTTCATTTCTTAACCATATAGGGCATCTCCATTATGTCTGTATTTTTGTTAATCATGTAAAGGTAAAATAAATTAAACAATGTTAACTATATGATCATGAAAATAAAAAGCTTGAGGAGTTGACTATTGAATAATACATAATTATGCGTCTTCATATAAATCATGTAATCCACGTGTTCATAAATAGAATCAGATGAGCAAGGGCTTGACATAGTGTGGAAAATTATCAGAAAAGAAGACGTTAATGTAGAATTAATTAAAAGTCAGTATGTAGAAATAAATCAACTGATAAGCAAGTATCTTAGTTGTTTTTAATTGCTAATCAGTAAACTAATTTTATGTAGTTTAGAAACTGATTTTATCCACTTTCTCCCTCCTCTATTTTTTTAATGGGTTCATAGATGAGTAATAGGATAGTTGCCCTTGCAGGCCATTTTCAGCCTAACCAAGTTCCCTTTTTGTTTTGAAATGATTTATTTCATTTGGTTATAGATTGGCCTTACTCATCCCATGGTTAATAATTGTATATTACCCCTATTGAGAATAATTGGGATCATGCCATTAGATAACTAGAGAGAACTCATGAATGGAATAAAGTATTTAGCAGCTGCCTCTATCCAATAGTAGTACAGAAAGCAGTCCTGGATTAAGTTTTCCATTTCCCATCTGTAGATCTAAGTGATTAAATTTGTTGTATGTAGATGTGGAGTCTGTTCCTCAGAAGGAGTATGTTTTGTCCCTCCAAAGTGTTCTGTTGATGTTGAAGAGGTTTAGTCCCTAGACAAACTATTCCGGATGCCATTTTGGCTTGTTCAAGTGCAGTAAATCTCTCAGTAATGGACTGGAGAATGCCTTGTATGCCAGACACAGGTCACCTCTTAGCATTCCGTAGGATACATAGTATAGTGATGTCTTTGAGTCCGTCCATGTTGGATATGTTTAGGCCTTTGTATCCTGTTAGTAAGGTACCTCTGTGGGTGTTGCAGTTGTTGCATGTGTCTGGACAGATGCATACCAAAGGGGGCATTATATTCCAGGATTGGCCTAATGAGGGCTGAATAAAGGAGGACACTGACCTCCCTAGATCTAGACACAATCACTATGATTTATTTTCTGTTTTGTATGAGCCTACTCTCACCCCCAGAATTCCAAATGTGCTTTCCCTTATTTTTTATACATGTTTTACTACTATCGTTTTTTCTCTATTTCATATTCTCTGTGTGAAAAGGCCTTGACATTCAATGGATATAAAGGCATTGCTTGGCACAGACATTAGTCAAGTCAGATGAAACTTTTAATTTGGATGATTATTTTCATGTTAATTTTATGCAGGAGTAAAAAAAATGTTTGCACTTGTTCACACAAAATTTTCCTAATGACATTACTCTTGTAATAATATCGTGTTTAATCATATTAAGTTATGAAAATTCCTCTATGACTTCAATACACGTTTTCAAATTTAATTTTAACTAAAGTAGACTGAATGCAGACTCCGTCTACATCATAGTTCAATGTTATTTGTGTATGAAGTGATGTAGCCATGCTGTTTAGAATTTTAATATGCATTTTTCAGAGCCTTATCCTGAGATGCATCTTGTCTTCCAGTTTAAACAGTTGACTTTAAGAAGCAGATTGTACTAAGTGAAATTTATTTTTATGTTCAGTATTTTAAACTTAAATATTTTTCTAGATTAATATCTAGATTGCCATTGTTGAAGGGACAATCATCACATTGACCCTGTGTGAAAAAAATGAGAAAATGGATTGTGGGTGGATGGATGGATAATTATCAATGGAAAGTGGGGGTTACCATTTGAAATATTCCATTTGTAAAATCTCATGTTCAAGTAAAGAAGTAGTAAATTTCCTGTATTAAGGCATCCTGATAGTGCCAGACCCTACCACAACTCTTCTTAAAAATCCAGTGTTATATTCATTTCTGTGCTTTGTACTCTCCAGTTTCTACATATGCTTCTTTGATGGTTTCTTAATGGCTAATAAAACTTGCACTATATTTGCATTTCCTGATTTTGTAGAACCCAACTCCTCATCACTTGCCTCGTATACTTTATTGGTTAACATACCACTCTAGGTCACAATTTCTGACTTTAAATGCATTGTTTCAGATTAAATATTTTGATGGTATAATGCTGCAGGTTCATCTTTTTTCCTTGTACATTAAGATGATGAAAGCCATTGTGTGTAATAGTTTACCTGGAATTTACATTGAAAATGAAAGACAAAGAATGGCAGTGAGAAGTTGATATTTAGAATACTGCACATAAGAGCAAGTTATTTGAAGCTATTAAGCTTATTTGATGAACAGAGTGCTCCTTTGTATAGGTGATGGATCATGTTTTTTTAACCCTGCATTTTAATATATTAAAGTTGTTTGAAAATATTTGTTATATATATATATTTGTGAAATATATATATATATATATATATATATATATATATATATATATATATATATGCGTATGTATATGCGTGTGTATGTATATATATATATATATATATGTATATAGAGATATATATATGTATATAGATATATATATATATATATATATATATATATATAGATATATATATAGATATATATATATATATATATATATATATATATATATATAGATAGATATATGTATATATATATATAGATAGATATATGTATACGGGAGCACTACAGAATCCAGAAAGCCCAAAATCTTGACAGTTCAAAATACTGAAAACTGAAAATAGTGAAAACGCACAGGATAACCAACACTTACTATATTCCAGCACAAGTCCATACACAAACATAATACCATTCAACTATACGGAGGAGGGGCAAGTCCCCCTGTACCCCCCCACCCCGATACTTAAATATATCAACTCTGTGATTACACTTCACTACACTAAGTTCAGTCGGAGTTGATATATTTAACTAGCAGGGGGTGTGCAGCTCCCCACATTGTGGGTGCAGGGGGGGCTTGCCCCTCTGCTTATACTTGGAGAACAGTAATATAGTTTGTGTTCTATTTGTTTTTGTATGTATTTGTGCTGGAATATAGTAAGTGTTGGCATCCTGTGTGTGTTAAGTATTTTGAACGTTCGAGATTTTGGTCTCAGTATTTTGTAGTGCTCCCATGTGTCTGTGTGTGTGTGTGTGTGTATGTGTGTGTGTATATATATATATATATATATATATATATATATATATATATATATAGTTCCCCTTCATATGATCGAATTTCTCTAAACTTGAAAGTCATAAACTCGAAACCAGAATCTCGAAGTTAAAGTCGAATATATGAAAGGTACAAAAAAAAATTAACACCTTTCAAATGTTTTCGCAGGCCCCTGCACCCCCAAACCCCCCTACTTAAATATACCTACTCCAAGATCGCACTATAGTGAAGGAATGGGAAATCTCCCATTCCGCGCTATACACATAAGCGCAAAACGGAAGATTTTCCATTCCTCTTCTATAGTGCAGTCACAGAACATTCACATTTAAACTGCTAGGGTACAGGGGACCTGCCCCCCTGCAATAAGGTAAGCTAACTTTTTTATTTTTTTAAACCTAGGCCTCCCATTCACAATTACGAGTGAATGGAAGTTCAAGATTCTGGTCTCGAGATTATGAACTTCAAGCTTCCATCCATTCGATCTTGTGAAGGGGAAAACTATATATGGGTGTACTACTTGATAATAGTTGACAAAAATGATTAATGTTAGAAGGTACTAAGCTCAAGAATTCATATAAATTGTTTACATTAACAGGCCCACGAAAGATGATATTGTGCAGCACATCCCTGAGACAGTTCTAGACCAATATTTCAAAGTACAAATATTGTAACTGAGCAGTGACCAACAGAACTTAAAATGTGCAATCTGCTTTTCTCTAAAATGTGGCATAAATCCCTTAAATAGGGGTTTGTCCATTCAACATGTACACGAAGTAGAATGTCAGTGTACAGGTTCAGACTTTGACCTAGCTGCATAAATTGGTCTTAATGATGGAATAATACATGACTTTGGAATCCTGGGTCTTCAAATGGTGCTCCTATTCTGAATGGTCAATAAAAAGTGATATAAACCCATAGAAGAATAGTTTCTGTATACCATGTCATGTAACTTGTACATCATTGAAATGAATGACACACTGTTATGCTTGGTCACCCTGTTGCACTCCCTGCAAACTGACTACTCAGTTGAGAAGACATCTACCCATCAGTGCAGTGTCCCTCTCACCCTGAGTGTAGCATGTAATAGGGAGGTCATCTGCGAGCTTAGCTTTCCAGGATTGCAAAGTAGTCCAAAGAAGATGTGTTGTGCTGTTCATTATGAAATATCTACTCTTATCTTAAATATACGCCGTAATCGAATTTGTCTGCAACCTTAGAGACCAGGTGGTGGCTGAAAGTAGTCAGTTGATTAAACCACTTAAACAGTTATGAAATTTCAATAAGTTAAATATCTTTTTAATTGATATTATCTGGTAATTGCCTTGTACACAAAGTTTCTCAAAGAAAATATCTGTCATTCTGAAGCCCTTTGCTTTGTAGAATGTATGAGGTTGCTTGAAGTTTGCACTCGTCTTAATCTGGCCAAAGTTGGGTAATTGTTTAGATAGGGAATGTATAGGAGCAATGCACTCCCTCCATATATCAAACTACTTTAGTTGCTTTTCTCATATCTCGGATAATGTAAGCTCTACAATGCTTGATCAATCATCTTCATTTTCAGTATAATTCTTCCTGTCCGAACTTAAGATATACTTGTATCGATTAACTTCTATAAGATTTTGCAGAAACACGTTATCCTGGATTTGTGATCTCATATGGTGGGAGGGTGACTTCATTTTAGAAGTAGGTATTAAACATGGCTGTAGTGAATATGTATTTTAAGAGGGAGGAGCATAGGGTGACATACAAGAGTGAGGAAGATGCACACAGGTGGATTATATCTTGTGTAGGAGGGGCAGTTTGAAGGAGATTGTAGACTGTAAAGTGGTGACTGGGGAAAGTGTAGTTAGGCAGCATAGGATGGTGGTTTGTAGGATGACGGTGATCAAGAAGAGGAGTGTGAGGGCAGCACCAAGGATCAAATGGTGGAAATTGAAAAGGGGTAATTGTGAGGTGGAGTTCAGGAATGAGTTAAGACGGGCACTGGGTGGCAGTGAAGAGTTACCAAATAGCTGGGTAATTACAGCAGAGCTAGTAAGGGAGATGGCTAGAAAGTTGCTTGGTATGACATCTGGACAGAGAAAGGACGACAAGGAGACATGGTGGGGGAATGAGGAAGTACAGGAGAGTATACAGAGAAAGAAGTTGGCAAAGAAGTGGGATTGTCCGAGAGATGAAGAAAGTAGACAGGAGTATAAGGAGATGAGGTGCATGGCAGAGAGAGAGGTGGTGAAGGCTTAAGGATAAGGTATATGAAGAGTTGTATGAAAGTTTGGACACTAAGGAGGGAGAAAAGGACCTGTACCAATTGGCTAAACAGAGGGACCAAGCTAGGAAAGATGTGCAGCAGGTAAAGGTGATAAAGGATAATGAGGGAAACATACTCACAAGTGAGGCAAGTGTGTTGAGATGGAAAGAGTACTTTGAGGGGTTGATGAATGAAGAGAATGAGAGGGGAGAGAAGGTTGGATGATGTGGGGATGGTGAATCATGAAGTACAATGGATTAGCAAGGAGGACGTAAGGATAGATATGAAGAGGATGAAGAATGGAAAGGCCGATGGTCCAGATGGCATACCTGTGGAAGCATCGGGAGGTGTTTAGGTGAAATGGCAGTGGAGTTTTTAACCATATTGTTTAATAAAATCTTGGAAAGTGAGAGGATGCCTGAGGAATGGAGAAAGTGTTTTGGTACCGATTTTTAAGAATAAGGGTGATCTGCAGAGCTGTAGTAACTACACAGGGATTAAACTGATCAGTCACAGCATGAAGTTATGGGAAAGAGTAGTGGAAACTAGGTTAAGAAGGGAGGTGATGATTAATGATCAGCAGTATGGTTTCATGCGGGAAAGAGCAGTACAGATGCGATGTTTGCTCTGCGAGTGTTGATGGAGAAGTATAGAGAAGGTTAGAAGGAGTTGCATTGTGTCTTTGTGGACTTGGAGAAAGCATATGATAGGGTGCCTAGAGAGCAGTTGTGGCATTGTATAAGGAAGTTGTGAGTGTCAGAGAAGTATGTAAGAGTGGTACAGGATATGTACGAGGGTAGTGTGACAGCGGTGAGGTCTGCGGTGGGAGTGACATGCGTTTAAGGCAAAGGTGGGATTACATCAAGGATCAGCTCTGAGCCCTTTCTTCATTGCAATGGTGATGGACAGGTTGACAGACAAGATCAGACATGAGTAAGTTTTTGTAGTTACAATTCTGCACACAAATGGCATGTTGTCATATGTAATAATATAAAGCATTTATTGATCAGCACACTACTACATTGAAAAGGCATTTTATTGATAAATAATGTATGCTGAATTTCACTGATTTGCTGTTTGGTGTATAGCTTCACTGTTTTAATAGATTTAGTTTAAGTGGTTGTGCTGCTTAGGTTTTATCTGTGGTGGGATTTTATATTTAGTTTTACTATATTGTATTTTCAGTTTGCTGTCTGCTGATGAATTATCTGTCTTGTAGGCCAAGTTCAAGTTTAGTTTTACTAGCACTATATATTTTGTACAAACAAGTGTGAAGGTGATTGCCCTTTCTCCTAAGGATCTTAAGAGTTGCATGTACAGTGGATATAAAAAGTGTACACACCCCTATTAAAATGCCAAGTTTTTGGATATAAAAAATAAGACCACAATAAATCACTTCAAAACATTTCCCACCTTTAATGTGACTTGTAACCTGTATAATTCAACTGAAAAACAAATCTGTTAGGGGAAAAAAACGTACAATGCGCTGGTTACATAAGAGTGCAAGCCCTTAAATTAATACTTTTTCTGCACACCCTTAAACTAATACTTTGTTGAAGCACCTTTTGGTTTAATTACAACATTGTCTATCAGCATGGAACATCTTGACATGGCAATATTTGCCCACTTTTACTTGCAAAAGTGGTCCAAATCCCACAGATTTTCTATTGGATTTAGGTCCGAGGTCTGGCTGGGCCATTACAAAACTTTAATTTTCTTCTGGTGAAGTTATTCATTTGTTGATTTGGATGTATGCTTCGGGTCATTGTTCTGTTGAAAGGTGAAATTCCTCTTCATCTTCAGCTTTCTGGCAGATGCCTGAATGTTTTGGGCCAAACGTGACTGGTATTTGGAACTGTTGATAATTCCCTCCACCTTCTAAAGCCCCAGTTCCAGATGAAGAAAAGCAACCCCAAAGCATGAAACTGCCACCACTATGCTTCACCATGGGGATGGTGTTCTTTTAGTGATGCAAAGTAGTATGTTTGCGCCAACTGTACCTTTTGGAATTGTGCCCAAAAAGTTCAACCTTGGCCTCATCAGACCATAACACATTTCCCACATGCTTTTGGGAGACTTGATGGTATTGGTTTTCAAATTTTAGCTGGGCCTGGATGTTTTTCTGTGTAAGAGAAGGCTTCCGTCTTGCAATCCTACCCCCATAGTCCAGATATATGGAGAATATGGGATATTATTGTCACATGTAGTACACACCCAGTACTTGCTAGAAATACCTGCTGCTCCTCAAGTGTTGATGTGTAGATTTCTTGGCAGCCTCCTTGACCTGTTTTCATCTTGTCTTCTCATCAATTTTGGAGGGACGTCCAGTTCTTTGCAACGTCACTTTTGTCCCATATTTTCTTCACTTTTTGATGACTGTCTTCACTATGTTCCATGGCATATCCAATGTTGTGGAAATGTTTTTGTACACTTCTCCTGACTGATACCTTTTAATAATGAGATCCTTTTGATGCTTTGCAAGCTCTCTGCAAACCATAGCTTTTACTGTAGCAGGCAACTGAGTAAATGTCAGGAAAATCCTACAAGGGCAGCTGAACTTTATTTTGGGTTAATCAGTCTCTCTCTAATTCATGGCAGGTGTGTACCCGAGAAGGCTGCATGCTGTAATTAAAAGGTACTTCACCAAAGTATTAGCTTAATGGTGTGTGCACGCAAAGCATTTGTTTTTGTGTGCACACTTGTGCAACCAGTGTATTGTACATTTTTTATTTTTTTATATTTTTTCCCCTAACACATTTGTTTTTCAGTTGAATTGTACAGGTTATAGGTCACATTAAAGGTAGGAAAAGTTTTGAAATGACTTGTAGCCATATGTTTTATATCACGAAAAACCTGGCATTTTAACAGGGGTGTGTACACTTTGTATAGCCACTGTAAGTCAAAAAACTGTCTTCACTTTGTAAATGGCCTACATCAAGATGTTCATCTCCTGCTTTTAGCAAGGCAAAACTTGTCAGTCCAGTGATGAAATTGTGGATACACATCTAATAATTAAGGTTCTTCAGTGTGTTAAAGGCATTTTTTTCTAGAGGTGGGACAACTGTTAAGTAATAAATCTACCCCTTTGTTGTGTTTTTGCATTGAAAAAGACTTGGATCCTAAGTCTATCTGTTTATTTTATGTAGGTAGATGAGATGTAGTATGACTTGGTCTTTCACAGACATAGGTCTCATAAAAAGAGTCTGTAAGAGACAGAGTAGAAGGTTAAGGCTTTAAACCTGTCTACGTAGTTAAGGGTTTTTGACTAGCAACCTTCATTATGCAGTTGAATGAATTTAATGCAATTAATAAAAGTTAGTGACAGTGTCACCCTTATGGTGAGTTGTGATTTGTGTTTTCTTGTTAGCCTTGTTATTGGAACATCAGTGTTTAAATTTTGACTTTTTAGTGAATGTGTCCTCATTGTTTTAGCATAGATTTCTCCTCCTCCCAAGAACATCACATTTTCCCTGTGTTACTACTATATGTATTTCTGTATCAGACCATACTAGATCTCTTAACTATATGAATTTTCTCAGAATATCCAGACTTGTCTGTATTTTTGGTTTGTTTCTCATACAGTTGTGGTTTTCTGGCAAATAAATTTGGGTTTGAAGTCTGAAAACAATTCAGTTAATAATTCACTGATAAGTACTAGGCTAAGCTCCCCTTGCGTGCCATTTTAAGCCTTCTCATTTTCCCTGTCAAAGGTGAAAATCAAACCTTCAATCTGCGAGGTAAGCACCTTAACCATTATGGTAACCTACTGATAGGCATTTGAGTTTCAAACTTCATACCTTTCAGAAAATTCATGCTAATACAAAACATGTTCTATCAATTTTCTAAGTCTGTAACAGCAATATTTAAGAATTGTCCCTATGTTAAGCCTTTGTTCCCCAGTTAATTATGGCTTTGTCCAGATTTCCTGCTCTAACAGGTTGAGCGGTATGGACAATACATCTATTTGCCTTTCCTTTGTGGCTTATGAGGAGCACAGAGAATGTATCTGATGGACATACTGTACAAAATATGTACTGGAACTGAAGGGGAAAGAAGATTGAGAGGTACAAAAGATAAATTATAGATTAGCGATTGGAGACTCACTTGTATGGATAAGATTACCACACTACGCTGGGAAACTTTTAAGAATGTGTTAAGTTGCAAGAAGCTAGAAACTCTGCTTGTTCTGCCATATTCAAAAGAACATTGAACATTTATATTTTGAAAACTAGAAAAATAGGAAGATGTCAGCATATAAAAATTGATAATTTTCAAAAAGTATAAACTCCCATACACACAAATCAAGGCCGAAATAAAAAAGCTTTAAAAGGGAAAATAAGATCATTTTGAAATATAAGATGGGGTTATATCTTTCCCCTGTGTGCTGTGATGGTCAAGGGGAGGTCAGAAAACTGTTGTAAGGAAGGACAGTTTCTTAGTTTTGTACGTAAGTATACTGTTTGACTTATTTGCTGATCATTTTTAAATGCTAATAAAAGATGCCAGGTTTCTTGATAATGTTGAATTGGCATTTAACCAAAATTTTAGGGCCTTCATTTTTTTAGAAGGTCATCTCTGAAGTGGTGAAATGCCTGAAGCTCTAATTTTACTAGACTAGAGATAAAGGTATGGGAGAAGAGATTACAATGTTGCTATCTATCCTACATCCTCCATCACTGTGGCTTCAAGAATCCCTGTCCATAAGGGGAGGTGATAACATTCTTCCAAGAACCTATAGACCTTGCATACTCTTGCTAGCATTTACAGTATTACTGGCAAAAATGATGGAAAACAGTATATGTTACATGGAAATTTAGCTTACAGTATATAGTCCACAGTAATTATTTTTATTTCCACTTGTTCAGTAAGGGCACTTCAGCCAATAGTAATCTGATGATTTTTTGAGACAAGGTCAAAGGTGCTAGCCTGTTGTCCTGCGTATTTGAATGCTTTCCAAGGCATGTCCCAAGTCTTTGACAAAGAAATTCAAACCAAGATTTGTACAAGTTAAGGGGTTTGGTGGTAATAAAAGCTTATTGCAGTCTGAACAATCTGAATAAATGTAAACCTTCCTTATGGGGAATATTAGTGTAAAGCCCCTCAACGTCAAGGGTAACTAAAATGCAATCAGATAAACCATTTTTGTTCTGAAACAATGCATCTTAAAAAGCCCAAGAATCACTTGGGTAAAAATTAGTTTTTTGTACTAATGGATTAAGAATGCAAACATTGGTTTTTTGAATCTTATTATATCAGACTGTGGTTTTTCTGTTTCGTTTCTAGATACTAAAATCAGCATTCTACCATCTAAAATAGTATGTTCTACCATTTATAGAAAGGATACTTATAAGAACAATCTGCTTGATTTCTCCAGCTCCCATCCGTTTTTCATGAAGAAAAACCTTGTCAGAAGCCAGTTTATACGTATTTCTAGAATCATTAGTTATGACCAAGATTTTCATACTAATGCTATGTTAAAAAAGATGTTTCTAAGAAGAAATTATCCTGAGTGGTTAATTGATTCTATTTACACTGAAGTAGCATCTGAGAGATATACAAAACATTTTCCTATTCTACTATATGGATTCAAACCTATGTCTGCTAAACCTGATAATTCCAACAGATCTCTTAGTTTCTCGCTACCCATCTCTAGGGACATGCTTCATATCAGAAACATTATTTCTAATAACTGGGACCTGTTAACTGAATCTCAGGACATGACCACAGCTATTGGCACCTCACCTTTTTCTTTTAAAAGAACTAGAACCATCAGAATGAATCTGGAAAATAGAGATTCTCCTTTTTTGATCAATAGCACAACTACATCTAATGTACGAGTAGGTATGCATTCTTGCATGAAATGTGTAGTTTGCCCTTATGTTTTATCATGAACCCATTACACTTTTCCCCACTGTAACTATACTATTAGATATTCCAAACATTTTTTCTGTCACTCAACACTTGATAGTTTATGCTGGTATATGTGAAACTTATTCTGCTTTTTATATTGTAAAA
>NC_056749.1:170733165-170805494 GCF_019279795.1 Protopterus annectens
CATTCTGTCATCACAATAATGCCCTCCAGGATATGTGTTACTGTGTAAATAACACTATTCCAGGGGTGCATTATTTATACATTACACATTCCCTGTTAGGCATAATTGGTTGTGTAATAAATGCAAAAAAGGGAATATGTACTTAATTGAAATGTTTTTAGGCTAGCTGTTGAGAGTAAAATCAGTGTATTTTAGTGATGTGGTCACTATGCGTTGTAAAACTTTGAGTAAACGGGTGAAGCATCATGCAAATCTGTCCAACTTAGAGGAGCAGAGAAATACCCAAAAAAATTCAAACATATTCTTTCAGTAATCACAAATTTAAAAAACACTCAGTTCCTCGCTACTCTCAAGGTGCAAACAACATCTTACTAACTATATAAGATCCCAGTCACTCCAAAAAAGCCAACAATTTTACTAGGATAATAAAAGAAGGTGGCTAATTTACAGAAAAATTAGTATGTGCTACACTGATAAGCTTGCATGCTATGCAGAAAGCCTATCATGCTTTTCTTCTAAGTAGTAATATACCGCTAGCACTATTTTACATCATGTCAGCACAGTGGCACACCATATATGGTTGTTGGCACACAGCAAAACATTACCCAGTTTAATTCTTGGCTTAGGTGCCTTCTGTATAGTCTGCATGACCTTGCTGATTTTGTGTGGGTTTCCTCCGGGCAGTCAGATTTCCTCCCACATCCAAGGACAAGTAGCAGGAGGACAGGACACACTAAATTAGTCATATGAGTGAGCATACGGTATGGAAAAACAAATCAAAGCAATGCTAGTCACCTGGCAGTGTGAAACGTGGCTTGATGTAATTGTCACTATTGAAGTGAGATCTCGACTCAAGTGCGCAGAAATGGGAAAAAGGGATTGTTGATGGATGGACAGACTATTTTACATTAAGACTCATATCTAGCTCGTATGATAACTACTAAAATTACCAGCCTAAGTTTATAGTAAACAAAATAATAAATTAGAAATGTCTTGCCTCTTATCACTACTAGTCCTAATCTAGCTTATCCACCTTCCCCCTAATCAAATGCATTCGCACAGCAGTAAATTAAATGCATCTTATAATTTCTTTTAAAAATCTCAACAGTAACCAGTTTAAAATATTGCATTAAAAGTGCTCTTTTGATCCTACTGCATAAACAGAACATACCCTCTGAATGAACAAAATCCTGTAGTCAGCCATAATCCTGCAAACTAAATGGTCCCATAGTGCAAAAAACAAAAGATTAAAACCTGCATGTAAATATTACCAAACAAAAATGGCATATATCTACCAATACTGTATAACATTTATAGAGTCTGCACTGGAAGAAGATTACTATAAAATGTTTTCTAGTATTTTACAGTGGAATAGTGGTAATGATAGAAAGTCCAGGTGTGAGTTAGTGCAGATTTTAACTGTATTTAGACACTCAGGCTTATCTTGTAAGGATAAAAAATTAACACCCAGCAATTTTGAGAAAAGCAATGAATTAACCAGAGCTAGACTGTCTGTTAATGTCATATTATTAAAAAGAATAAAAAATCCAGTTAAGAAGTCAAGGACAATTATTTACCAACTGTAATTGAAGTATCGAATATTGTAAAGCTGATTAAATAACGAGAGGTGAATCTTCGGAAAAAGGAAGAAGCAAATTACTAAGAAATAAATTGCATTTGTGGGAATGATACATGCAGAATAGTGTTACAAAAGAGTGAGGTTTATTGGATGGCAGAAATTGAACAATTTATGTAATGCTGGAGTGAACAACAAAAATAAAACATGTATTTTTAAAAATTATAAAACTTTATATATAAAACATTATACAACTATTGCATGAAAGCAAAAAACTATTACTAATATTTGCTCTCTTTCCTATTAATGCATTTGTAGCTATGTCAATAGCAATTTAATAAAGATGTTAAAAAAAGGAACACTATTTACCAGTGTTTATGCATTTTCAGCTACCTGAAAGAATGTTCCAGCCACACAAGAATACTGAAGTACAAGAACAAAAGTGAAAAAGACAGCAGTGCATAAGCAACATAAAAGTATGGTTGAGAGTAGTAAACCAACATCCATTACCAAATGTTTACAATAATTTTAAACTACAAAACAAATGACTAATACAAGAGAGAAATGATAATACAAAACAAGTAAACTGAATTCATGTTCAACATGACCAGAGTTGTTGGGCAACAAGATTGCATTGCAACCTCTCTAGTTCAAGTAAGGTAAGCATGGAAGGAGGAGTAAAAGTGAGCGGGAGTTTAGTAGCTAGGATTAGGTGGATGACGCAGTGGTGCAGCGGTTGCATTGTTGCCTCACAGCAAGAGTTTGTCTGATTTGATTCTTAGCTTGGGTGCCTTCTGTGCGGAATACATGTCCTCCCTGCATTCATGTGGATTTCCTATGGGTGCTCCAGTTTCCTCCCATGTTGCAAAGACATGCATCTGGAGTTTCTCTCCCTGGGCCTCCTTTGAAAATTGGCCTCATTACAAGTTGGACTTTCCTGGTAAACAAATAAATGTCAGTGAGAGCTGTGGAGTGATATAAAAAATGAACACACTGGAGTCCTTTGAAAATGGCACTATCCTAATTTATGTCAATGAGAGCTGGTGTGTGATTAAGACAGCTTGATTAGCTTTTAACATAACAAACATAATGCCACTTGAAACAAAATTATTGAAATCGGTTTAGCTAAAAATAATCTAAGTTGATTACTGAGGAAAAAGAAATGTTGAAATGCACATGTAATGAAGATAGATATGCATCTTTAATTTTTTCTGATGTATAGAATCTTTACTTTTTTGTTTCAAAGAATTTTGATAATCCTTTAGAAGCAAAAGTTGATATAAATAAGTCATCTGCATCAAACATGTTACACGATTGTTTTGAAAGCAAGGTGATAGAGTCACCATTTTCAAAAGTGAATTCTTGATTTACTGCTTCATAATCTGTCTCTATATTTTTACACATCATGGAAGACTAACTTAAAAGGATCAGATGAATTCAAGCAATATTGGAATGAAGTGTGGAAAACTTACTATACAGAATGATATGCCAACAGGGTGACTAACATTAATTCAGTCTGGCTTCACTTCCATATGCTAGTCAGACTAGCGAGTTCTGTTCATTGTTTGTCTTTCGGCTTTTCCCGGTTAGGGGGTTGCCACAGAGGAACTCCGTTCCGCTAATAATTGGCAGTAGGTTTTTACAGTGCCGAGTTGCCAGTGCGACGCCCAACCTTCAACGAAGGCACGCCCATTCACGCACGTCTTTCGGAACACCACTCGACTGAGGGGAGGACATGCAGACTCCACATAGAAGGCACTCCCAGCACTCCAGCCGAATATTGAATGGGAGAACCTCTTACTGTGAGGCAACAATGCTACTGCTGCACCACCGCAGCTTGCAGAGTTCTGTTAGTAACACATAGAAAATAAGATGGAGGAGAAATGGCAATTGCCAACTTGTATTTTATTCCTCAGATACATTTTAAGCTTATGTCTGCATATTTATAGTTATATTTCTAATCAGAGCAAAATATAGTTTTCTCATAAGCTAGTAACAAAGGAAAGCGCATACTAACAAGTTATAACATTTTATTCTTGCATCTTTCATTGAATGCCTTTTAAACTTATTCATTGCTATTTGAAGTATTTATGCTTTCATGGATGATTGTTATAAAGATGGGATCTTTAAGTGCCAAAAAGATGAAAAAGCTAAAGATGTCAAATAAAAATAAAGGTCAGAACTAATAGCAGTAACAAGCACAAGAAATAATTGAAATACAGTTAAGAAAACAAAAGGAGTGTGCCTTCACGAAACTACATAAATTCTCACTGCTATGTCAGACCATGGTAGTAAAACATGCTTATTACTGTGATGGTATACAATACATCATACCAATTTATGACTGCTCAACATAACAAAAAACTCACTCCAAGTAAAACTGAGCTTTAAATAGTTTTGCATAATTTGAAAGAAACAGCATAGCTAATATTTTTATACAATAGGAAGCTGTATATATAGCAGGTAGGTTTTAGATAGCTTGTTTTTCCTTTTTTAAATATTTAACTTTGTTATATTTTGGTGACAAGGCTGTCCCCTATTGTACAGAGGACACTTACCGAGGTTCTTGAGTTAAAAGCTGTAAGTATTGCAAACAGTTGCATAAACATGCAATAAACACAGGGCGGTATTCACAGTTACAATGCAAACACATTAAGGCTATAGGCTGTGTCCACCAAGGAGCACAGGTAAGCCAAGATTCCAAGAGGCCACTCAGTAACATGCGATAGCCATGTAGTAGTATAACAAATTTAATGACATGTAAATGAGAAATGTTATATTTTCCTGCTTTTCCATGCCATCTGCAGTTTTGTTATATAAAAGAGAAGTTGTGCCTATTCTATTCTGTAATCTACAAAGATGGCATCCCTTTCTGACAGCCTTGCTGTTTCCCATTGTGAGCTGCTTGCCTTGGCTGAGCCCAATCAGTTGACATCCAGGGGTGCTCACCAACCAAGGAGGAGATATAAGCACAGCATAGCCCATAATAATGTTGATAATCAGGAGACAAGTTTAGAGTGGACAGAGATGTACAAGAGTCTTGGTGAGTATACACAAGTCCCATAGAGGTACTGGAGGAATGCATGCACTTCCTATCTCTGTGGATAGCAAGGTATGTATAGCCCTCACTATACTTGGCGCGGGGACCTTTTAGAGAGAGAGTGGGAGCATATTGGATATTTCTCAGGCTTCTGCTTCTATGGTACTGCAGCAATTCTTGGATGTACTCTTGACACATTTGGATCAGTACCATCAATTTTCTGGTGTCACCTCAGGATCGAGCCAGGACAACTAGTGCCTTTTGTGGGATGGCATATTTCTCTGACGTACTCAGTGCAATAGATTGCACACATATTGCAATTAGTGCCCCTTCTTTTCTACAGGATGCAAGGTAATAATGATAGGAAAGACTACCATTCCAACTGTTGAGTGTATAATGTGAGGTGGTTCATCACTGTCTCTGCCCAGCATCTTGGCAGTGCACACAATTCTCCTATCTAGTACACACTCCCACTCTATTGCCTTTTTCTGCATAGTAATTGGTCATCTTATCGGTAAGTCGAAAAATATTTTTTGTTTATTTTATTTAAGTAGTTATTCATGTAAAATGTATTGCTGAATACTAAACCACTTTACTTTTGTTTTGTCCCCCCACCCCTTTCATCTCTTTTTTTTCCCTTTCTTTCTGGCAATGCTGATCATCTACTGGGGGAATGGCTCATGACACCAAAAATAAATTAAAGTGGAACTGCAGAAAACTTTAATCTAGCCCTGTCCCAGACTCATATTGTCGTCAGGAGGGTGCTTGGCCTCCTGAAGAGTCATTTTAGGTGCCTGGATGAGTTTGATGGTATCTTTCAGTATGGCACAGCTACTGCATGAAGAATGTTTACTGTATGTTACATTCTGTGCACAACTTGACCACACACACTGGTCTGGTAGTGAACCAACCTGTGCTGTCACTGCAGCTCCCACTTCTAGTCCTAATGCAACTTATAGTGACCAACCAGCAGCAGTAGTAAGGGACTCCATGTAGCAGGCTCATGCATGGCATATGGCTGCACAGGTAAAGAGGGGGTGTCTAGTCCAGAACTATGGGCCATGGTATTTAGGTTACCAGTTCCTTTCCTGTGTAACTGATGCATGCAGTGTGGTACACAGTCAAGTGTAACTACTGATTTCACATTACTTCTCATCTTTTAATATTTACTTACTTCAGAACAGTTATACAATTGTCTGTAAAAGTCATGCCTGTGTGCTCAGTGTTTCTTGTTCACTGATGTTGTAAGGCATGATAGAACTACTAATCACATTAACTGTTTAGCACAACACATTTTAATCAGATGGTGTACATAACTACAAACATACTGAATGTCCTGAAGGGTTCAATTAATAAACAGTGTTATTTCAGCATTTAAATAAAAAAAAAGTCAGACTGAAGCAGTAATCGTAAACCAGCATAAAACAAAAAATACAAAAATATTTTAATAGAATGCAAAGCTTTCAGGTAAAACCCTTCCTCAGTGCTAAAAGCATTTATCCTGTTCACACACATTATACAGCATTAAAACATCACACAGCTAATGAAAAACATTGATTAAGTCAATTAAAACAAATAAAATGACTTAAGACATAATTCATTCTTAAAAATTCATAGTTCATTCTTAAAAATACAGAACCACCCAAGGCACACTTGTTAAAGTGTGAAAATGGGCTTTAACGTGACAGTTTGGTTAATACTGGGCAGAATATTGGATTGTAATTGTAAAATCTGCTTATATTCTGTAACCTCCAGTTCATTATTACCACATTCTCCTAATATTTTTATCGATTGTATCTATAACCTTTAAAACAAAAGCACGTGAATGACCAGCTTCCTCAAAATGCTTAGCCAAAGAACGTCATTACTTTTTGTCGAATATCTGAATCGTGCTCAATAATTCTATCCTTTAATCTCATAACCGATTTCCCAACATAGAAACTTTTGCATACTTTACAAGTCACAAAGTATGTAACATAAGTACTGCAAGTTGCAAACTTTTTAAAAGTATACCGTTTGTTAGGGGATGAAAAAATGATGTATTCTGATCAATAGAGCTGCAGCAACAACAATTATAGCATGGAAAGGTGCCAATTTTGGTATTTAGGCACAATATGACCATGAAGGTACTTATAACACAACCGCTGTTTTAAATTGGGGCAATTTCGATAAGTGAACATAGGTCTATCAGTAATACATTTAAGTAATTCTGGAAAAGTAGTTCTAATGGCTCAATTATCAGAAATTATTTTTTTCTATACCCTAACTACATCTACTATATGTAATAATATATCATGTAAAACGGCCTTCATTAAGAGTATTTTTCTGCATGGTACAAGCTTTCTAAAATAAGGTCTAGCTGCAGAGTCTAGCTGTAAGGACATTTTGTTTGGTCTTATCCAATAAAATCAGCATCATACCCTGTACTATGAAATTCCTGTATCATTTCATTCATTTTTTAAATTCAGATATCTAAATCCATATTCGATCTACTTATTCATGTTAGTTGTCCCTTAACTATCCATTTAAAAATGTAAGGCACATGCATACTTCTATGTAAATATTTGTTCGTGTACATTTTTTCTATAAACAGATGTATGCAAACCTACATCATGTCGCAAAACAATGTCTAAAAAACCAGAAATATTAGGAGAGGCATGCATGGAAAACTTCAAAAATGCTATACTATTTAAATATTCTATAAATAGTTCAAGCTGATCAACTTCCCCTTCCCAAATGAGAAATACATCATCCACAAAATGTTTTAAAAAAAACTTTCATAGAAAAATGCTCACGACCAATATAAATAACATTTTCCCAATAATCTAAAACTAAGGTAGAGTAAGTACTGGCAAATGAAGTGCCCATCATTACCCCAGAAATTTGATGGTAATACTTGTTTTCAAATATAAAAATGTTGTTCACTAAAACAATTTCAAGCAGCTCACATATTGTTTTCTATGTACCTACTAGAACCGCATCCATTAGTGCAAAGAAACTTCCTAATAGACAATATTCCATATTCATTCGGTATCGCTGTAAAGAGCGATTTTATGCCAAGAACCATTAAAAAGTTGGTATGTATTTTGTTCTATACCATTCGTACATTTAAAAAAAATCAGCACTGTCCTTAATATAACAGTTCAAATATTTTTGAAAAAGGATAAGTACATTTTGCAAATACATAGATATATGTTATGTAGACCAACCCCTACCAGAAACAATAGGTCGGGAGGGGGGGTTGGTCACAGACATTTATCTTCGGTAGTCCATAAAGAACAGGCATCACTGGACAAGAGACAGTAAAATAGCCAAAAGTATCAATATCATTCATTATTTGAAGGTCATAAAGCAACATAGTAATATTGGTGATAAACTTAACATTGGAACAAGTTATTTCCTTGAAAGCTTGTTCTTCCAAAAGGCTCGAGTACATAGACTTCAAATAGTCACTTTTTCCATGACAATTGCCCCTTACTTATTCTCCTTTATTATAGTGTCATTAATTTCTGAACTAAATCACAGTAGGTCAAGGTAAAATGTGTCGCATCTAATAAAGACAGGCTAGGTAACGGTGCAAGGGATTTTGAGAAGGGGCTCTCTTGAGAGCTGGACGCTCAGTTGGTCTGATGTCATGAGGTAGCTGAAGCAGATTATCCTGCAGACACCAATCTGACAAATGCTGCAAACTGAGACCCTCAAATGAGGGGTTCTACTAGGTATAGGTGAACTCTGTCATGGCCTGCATGAAATCAGTGTTTGTGCCACCTGACCAATTACAGAACTTTCTTCATAAGCACTTGCAGTGTCATGAGATCTGCCTTCATGTGCACTGACAGTGCCCTGTGCATTTTTGATTCCAAGAGGGTCTCCTACTGGAGTTCTAACTAGTGTATGAATTGAGGTGGCCATGGCAGCTTGGTGCGTCACCATATTACGCATTAGTCTGATCAAGGCATTATCCTTACTCTACCATTTCCATGTAGTGCTGCAAATCCTCATGTACAACATGGTAGACTCTGACCATTTCCAGCTGACACTCTGGGGCAGTTCTCTCAGCCCTAACAGGGTCAATGCACATTTGCTGCCAGGCAGCAAGTGTGTGGGTTCCCATTCCAGTGCCTGGTGCCCCTTTATAAAGGTGCAGCTGTGGACACTAACCTCTACATGTTTGCCATCATCCTGAATGTATTTTTCAAGGTTTAGACATACTGGTGTAGAAGTGTATGGGCTTTCGTCCTGTACAGGTATGAGCACAAGGTCAATATGCGCTTGACCTTCTGAGGCACTGTAACATCTTGCAGAGTTACTAACATTGTGGGGCGTGAGATCCTGCTATTAAACTTGGGGACTGTGTGCATCTTTTGTCAGGCTTTCTTATAAATCTATGTCAGCAGCACACCTTTTTCTGCTGATATCCCTCCAATTTATTGGTACAGTGGAACTGCTTGTTTCTACTGCGGAACCTATAAAATCTTTTTTGAAAACATTACTAAAAGAAATAGCATACAATGCAGTATACTAATTAAGGATGTGCAGAGGAAATTCATCACGCCCACTGCATTCACTATCATTTTCTGTAGATGTGGAAGGTTCAGCTATTAATTGTCAAATGTATAATATAATCATTCCATGTCAGCATCCAATGCTCTATAGAAATGTGTTACTGTTTGAAACCAACCTTCCTTAGCAGGTAAGTTTTGCTGATACATTCATTAATAGTCATTGTCTAGACCACTTCTGATTATTCCAGTACCATCATCTTTAGCGTCAGTCATCCCCATGGATGAAGATGATGTATTCATCTCTTGTTAAAGGGATAATAGTTGTTGCACCCCCCCCTCCAATCCTGATATGGGCAATCATTTTCTGTTTCTTCTTGGCTCTAATATATCCAACAATTTCATTTGCCCTCTTGAGCTGTGTTGATGTCCATTTTCTGCCACCAACTGCATAACTGTCCATTTCAGGTTGATTCCAGAAATTTGCCCTCAGCCTTGTCTGTGCAACCCTTAAGCAAAGACAGATTTCCCCCAAGGTCTACCATGAGGATGTGGCTCTTATGGTTGAATTTGTATATTCCCTGTCACTATCACTTTTTTTAGCAACATTACTGCATATAAAAATATACCACAGTCAATAACAAAAAAAACTCAGTCAAACAACAATAAAGCATGCCTGCCATCATCAGAAAAAAGGCAGGTAACAAGAACCCCATAAGTTTATAGACCTCAGGTCAGACAAGGAATGTTCTGCCATAATAATCTCTTCACTATCAAAAATACATTCATAACAGTAAAGCAACAGACTCATTCTAGCCCTACCACTGTTTTGCATTCATAATGTTACTTTTTGTTTCAATCAGTGACCTCAGAAATCTCCAAGACACATGTTGACCCAACAAAATATCTGTACCACTGCAGTGCTTCATAATTTAATAACTGCATTTTTACCATCTAGTTACAATCGCTAAATGACACCAAGGTAAATTATTTTTTCAGTGAACTCAACTCATTTAAACCACTGCCATGATTTTCCATTTACTAATGACAGCCTTACAGCTTTCACTAAAGCCATTATAATATGCCCATAACATATCAGTAAAACAATGTTTTGAAGTAAACTCACCAATTTTAAATCAGTTTGAGGTTTATTGTATTCATTTACAATATTTCTATTTTTTCTTACTTTAAAAAGTCTGTGGTTTCCAAAGTCATTTGCCACCTAACTTGAATGGTCACAAATTGATATGGCAGAGTTAAACTTTTTCACATAAATTCAGGTCCATTTACACATTTTGAATGCAAATTATGCCCAGTTGCAGTCATCTGTATGAATCACAGTACTAAGCGAATGCATATGGCTACTTGTGCATGTAAGTTGGTCTCGGCTACTCCCGAACTCATATGAAAACGCTACAGAAAGTGGCAGAATTTGGATCGGTCTTCAGCAGTCACGCGTATACTGCAGCTTATACTCATTTATATTTAGAATAAATAAAATGGAGACATATGCATATCAGTTTGTACAACCATGAAGTATAATCCCAGGCCATCTTAAAAACATTTGGCACATCCTCACACCTCAAAGCACTCATGTATTAAAATTGGGTACTCAAAAGCAGAGAAATATTTATTTCTGCACCCCCTCCCAAATTCTGTTGCTATACTGCGTAAGGCATGTATAAATGGCATTCAGATGTAATGCTCCAAAAGGAGAGTTACTGCAATGCACAGCAACAGTATCACTTGTAATATCAAAAAATTAAATATTTGCATACTGACTTGTATCCACCATATAAATGAAATGTGAATGCATTCCTTACCAAAAAAAAAAAAAAAAAAGTAGGTAAAAAGCATCTTTAGCAAAACCAAATTTTCCAGCAGTACAGAATCTAATGCCACTACTGATTAGCTGTGTTTTGGTAAGGTGATGTCACACCCCAAAGGGAGCAGTTCTAAACCTGTGAACCACAGCTCTGCTTAAGATTTCTTCATTCCTGATACTGGCACTTCTTTTGATGGCAACAACTGTGAAGGCACAAGACTGCACTTCAAGCTAGTCATATAAAAAAAGAGAACAATGTTATGATCTAGCTTTTTAATGATTTGTACTTAGATAAAAATCCAGACATGCATAAGATTAAGTATGTGGAAAATATAAATATCTGGGAGGAGTTGGAGCACTTATCCCTGACAGGTATCACCCGCTCTGGTCAATGTCAGCACAGGTGCAATTACCTACAGAAGTGTAGGCCCAACTAGCTGGCTAAATGGGTTGACCTGGTAGCTGCAAAAAAGCTAGAGTGCTATAGTAAGCATAACTTTCTTATTCATTTTTTTTTCTTTTTTTTTATTTGGTCATGATAAAGATGAAAATTATCTATATGAATGAGGCATAAATGAAGGCATTTGTTAGAAAAAAATGTGTTAATACAAATGTGTATCTATATTATAATGCAAAAAAAAAACAAACATCTGTACACAGAACTGCATCTGTATACAAATCTATGCAAGGTTTATATGGTAAAATTGTGTATAAATACAAATGCTATATATGCATGAGGAAGTCTCAATATATACATCTACAAATTATAGACACATCTGAATGAGTGGAGTTACAACTATTTTTTCATGTATATAAATACAAGTATACACAATGAAATATTAGCATTGTCGCAACATTTCATTTACAATACTACATTACCTTAGTTAATAGTTAAAGTATATATAAACCATTTTATAAAGAAAGCATTTTATGTAGTACAGAAAATATTTATTAGTATAATTGTGCAAGATATTCATTTTGCCTACTATGTTATCTTTTTATGTTTGTATTGCTGGACCTTTTCTACTCAGGTCTCCACTGAAAATGGTCCATTGGCTCAGATGGACTAACACGGTTAACAAATGTCAAATAAATACATTTTTTCCACAATATTAACTGCACTTACAAGATGGCTGAACTCTGCATCAGACATCACACCCTAGTCAGAGTGGAGGTTTGGGAAGGGGCAATGAAGGTTGCAGTATTAAGTGAGTGACCAACACAAAGTGAGAAATGACCAGCTGTACACGTTTTTAAACCATTTCCTTAAATGCTTACAGTTTTAGGCAGAAAGGTATCAAAAGTACACATTGTCCTGAAATATATGTACAGCAATCTAACAGTATTATGTTTAAAGTTGAAAGGAAAGGAAAAGAAAACTTCCCTGAACTGCTACATTTTTCTGTGTGTACAGCTTCTTCCTGATAACAACTGACAGCTGCAGTTAAACCATAATATTTTAAAGCAGAACATAGACTAAAAGGGTTTGGAAATTTTCCAGACAACATCCTTCACCTGAACATGCAAGCTGCGCACACATATAGAAGTATAAGCTATTTAAGACTGGCATTAAAAGAAAGATTGGCACTACATGAGAATTCAGATACTAGTAAATATTTACACAAATGCATACTAAACAAGTTCAGTAGTGAATGAAATGCCTTGCAAAGCAGTAGTAGATATATCAAGTAATGTTAAGGAAAAAAGGTGAAATACAGGTAAACAATTATCTGATGTCTTATCTACTAGATAACAAGATTGCTTACAACAGGAGGAAGAGAAAGAGGCCTAAGAGTGTAGCTGAAGCCAGTGGTAAACATGAATAAAGTAGTAAAAGCAGCACCTTGTTTTATACTGATTTCATTATTGTATAGAAGTGTTTATAAAGGATGAGGACTGAAAACCTACAGCACTTTCAATACAATGTTGCAAACAACTGTAAAATATATGCCAAGATATAAATGCAGTATGCTGTGTTTAACAGATGTTCTTAATGTATATAGCAAGTATTTATAAAGGATGTAACTAAAGACCTATAGTCCTTTCAATACATTACTGCAACCAACTGTAAGAGATGTATCAATATATAAAAGCAGTATGCAGTCTTAAAATCATTTTGTCTTTTCTAAGTATTTATAAAGGGTATTTTCAGTTGTTAGTATAGTACACAGCAAAATGTAAACCCCATCAAACCTTTATAGCAATAATCACTTTCTTTCCAAGTATACATAAGCATTTCCCAATCACTAGTCACATGTACACGTAATCACTTCTCATATCATTCATTCCAAGTACACATAAGCACTTCCATATCAGAGCTACCAAGCTAATTCTGTAAAAGTACTTCTAGTACATTCTGTTTTACTTCAATAAAAAATAATTAAAAAGAAAGCCGCTTTAAAGTGAAAAACTGAATGCCATGTATTACGTATTTATGGTGCATTTTCTATTCCCCCTTCTTATTTCGGTTAAGCATTTGTCTTTTATTCTCACTCTTCCCCATTTCTGTTCACTTTTTGCAGATCCAAATTCCTCAGGAGGATCCCAGCCATGTACCTCAGGGAATAGAGAACATTCATTCTCTGCCCATCCAGGGATACTCACATTGTCAGGACAATGGCACCAGTCCTGCAGGCACCCTAGAATGTGGTAGCCTAGCAAGACTCGCTGAACGGAAACTTCAGGACTTGGTTGAGCATGTGCTACAGCAGGTCATTACCATATGGTTTTCCACCAACAGGCTTCTTTTCAGTGGTTTGAAATCTTATTGCCCCAGTTGGTGCTAAGCAGTGGACCACCACAGGCCCTTACCTCCTCAACATTGGGGTCTTTCATTGCAACATCTTCTAGCAGTGGAAACATTTGAGGCTTTGTGGTCTGATAACTCCTGATGAGCATCAATCACCACCCCTTTCTCCCTCATCTCTCCTAAACCCTCTTTCCCTACTTCCCATCTAGAATACCATCTTATAAAAATGTGGCTATATATATATATATATATATATATATATATATATGTATATACACACACAAAACACACACACACACACACATATATATATATATATATATATACATATATATGTATATATATATATACACACACATATATATATATATATATATATATATATATATATATATATTTATGTTTATTATACAAATGTTGAAAATAAAAATACTTTCCCGTCAAAATATCAACAAATAACATTGATTTTAGAATTGTGAACTTGCATATCCCAAATGCCTTTTCTCTGTCCAGCAATTCATTTTCCTAGATAAACCCGAAAGGCTACATCAATGCATTTATGCAGTCTTTTAGTGCAGACAATAATTTTGTTCTGCTACCATTCTGAAAGGTGAATAACAAAGTTAATTTTACAGTACTGTAATCCTGAAGCTGCTGAACAATTAGTATGCCTGCAGCACAAGGTTTTATAGTTTTGCAGGGGGGAACCCACCCCCCACACACCCCCTGCAAATTATATGTTCCAACTCCAAGACTGCACTACAATGAGGAAGAGGGTAAATTTCCTGATCCCCACTGTAATGCAATATGTCATTAGAAAGTCGAATGTACACTACAACTTGCTAACGTGCATTCGAACATATGTAGAACGTTATTACGGCAACTGGAAAAGTCGCATTCATCCATTCCAGTTTTGCACAAGTGTCTTTCCACATTTTGATGGGGGACCAATGTATGTATATAAAAAGGGGATATAACCAACCAAAACCATAGTACCCCTGATCTAATCCCAGTTCTCCTGCTTCACATCGGTCATTGTTTTTTTGCTGCATTTCCTTCTTTGCATCTTCCTTTTTTCAATCTTTCTCTTTTATTTCTTTCCTTTCTTTAAAGCAATCAACTGAGTGTAAAGATAAGTATACCCCTATATAAAACATAAGCTCATTTATTTTAATAAATACCACAAAATCTACCTCTTGCCTTAATTCTTTTAAGCATGAGGTTCAGAGAGGTGACTGCACATTGTATACATTGATACTGCGGATGGACATGGCAAAGTCATACAAAGCCTACAGCTTTCACATAATCCTTCTCATATACCCAACACTTATCTTTAGGTACTTTATCCTTCTCCTGTAAGTGAGCATGAGTTTCAATGTGCCTCAGTTTTTCCTTAAGCAGTGCAAGTAACCTGTACTAAGTCTATTTGCATATACATACATATATATATATATATATATATATATATATATATATATATATATATATATATATATATATACAAGTAGCAGCTTATGTGACGATAGGAGGTACAGCCAGCCAAGGCAGGAAGATTAGGGAAGTGGACGTATAATATATGCCAGCACAGCTAGCTGGAATTTAATAAAGAATTATATGTCATCTGTGTATCAACTGATGTGTACAGATGCCTGTGCTGAAAATGTGTTTGTAAAGCTGCTTGTGTTAAAATGCATCAACAGTGTGCCCTGCTGAAAAGAGAACTGTACATGCATTATTGCAACTGAATTAAATGTACATGTTTCAACAGAGGACTGGAGGAGCAGTGGTTAATCACAATCCAGCTGCAACAAACTTAAAATATATCTGAAATTAAATTACTTTAAGGGTTAAGCCATAAAGATGTTATCCCATAGTTTTGAATGGGGCCAGAAATGCAATGTCTGTAAGAAACCTGGCTTAGTAGTTCTGTAGGAGTAGATGTGTTAAAAAAGGTGTTATGACTTCTAGGAGCAGCAGCAGATCTAACCAATTCTCTTTTGTATGTTAAAGCCTGGCAGCTTCTAGTGTTGGTGATAGCATAGGAACCAGAAGTCAGATGACCAGACATATGTGATGCCATTCTGTACAGAAATGTTTTAATATTATAGGAAACTGAAGTCTCAGGTGCAGTCTGTTCTTGGAAACCTTACTAGAAAGACCCTCACCCACATCATCTTGCCATGCTCTATTCAATAAGTAGGAACAGTAATTCTCTGTAGACTAATCAGGAAAAGATAGTGAGAATAGAAGTAATTTTTTTCTGTACGTGTGTGACTCTATTGATCTGTGTTAATTTAATATTGCCTGTGACTGAAACTCTGTTTAGTGTAAATATTTAGTATTTTCAAGTTCTTTTACTAAATATATTTAGCCATTTCATTGTGGCCGGTCCTTTTTAGAGAATATTTAAGTTTTGAGACTATCTGTACATATTTATTTTGTGTTAACTATGGCCACTTCTGAAAGCCTGTTTAGTCAACATTACCATTTGTTGTTAGATTAATTTCACTCAGTATAACTGGATACACTTTTAAGAGACTTCTGGTAACTGACTGGTGGTAGTGAATCTACCTTATAGCCTGGACAAAGGTGGTACAGGGGTTAATCTATGCCAGCCTTTCTCAGGTGTGTGCCTGTGTGTGGGAAAATTAAATCTCAAAGAGTGTGTGTCAACTACTTGGGCAAGGACAAGAAGCACTGGTTTCAGACAGAGTGGTGGAGGACTTGGCTTGGACTCTTGGCTGAGGACCCAACTCTGAAGCTGTGCCAGTGGGGAGTCTTACTGGGGTCCTGAGTGAGACAGACATCTAGACACTGGGCTGTGTTCCCTTAAGTGAAACTGTACTTGATGCAGAGAGATCTACATCTGGAAATACTGAGTGTACTCATTTGTATTCAAAGTGAACATCACTCTCCAGTGACAATGGTGGGTATTCAGGCTCCTTGATTACTGACCAAGAGTAAGGATTTCACAGCCCTCTTCACTGATAATTGCTACACTGCTATGATGTCCTAGGCTTTGAATACTACCCACAGCCTCAATGAGTGCATCAGTCAGTATAATAATCAAAAATGTATCCTTTCATTCATTTCTGTCAAAGTGTCTTTGGTAATTTCACAGTAAATTATATTAAATGTTTAAATTAATGGAGTATATGTTTTATGCATTTTTGTGAATATAGCTGCATTTTGTAAAATACATAAATCTGTGAAATGAAATGTAATACACTTTCTGTTTCATGATTAATCCAAGAGGATAGTGTTATGGCTGTTAGGTAATTTAGAAAACAGTTATCTTATTAATGAGAATAAATTCTCAGATTAGGTAAATCACTTCATACGTAAAACCTTGCAGTAAACATTTAAGTCAATGGGAAGCCAATGCAGCAAATAATTGCTCACAAGACAGCGCTGTAAAGGTGGAAGTAGTACATGAATTTACCAAGTTAGCTATTAAAGGAAATTTTAAAAGTTTTTGGTACCTAGAACTGCTTTGAAAGTTAAATAAAATTTGAATGCACTCTTGTGTACGTACCACATCAGGACATTTTAATTTGGATTCCATTGAATAAAACAAAATGGATTCCTCCAGGCTTTTTATGTGCATCCATTCTAAGATGCCACTGGCTCTTTATCAAGTATGCTATAAACTTACTCCAAAAATATCAGGCTACACCATTTTATAAATAAAACTAAGTATATCACTCTCACTACAAGCATGATGTTTAAGAAAATGGCATTTTTATTGAAAATACCATACTAGTATTTTTTATGAATTCTAAATGCTCTAAAGAATCAAGTTGTCAAAAAAGTAAATCAAATGTTAACAGAAATCCTTAGTTGAACTGTCAGTCATTCAAATACAACCACTTGCCATTTGGAGAGGATTACATACATCAATTTGCAGCACATAATAGCCCGTGTTGAAGTCCTTGCATGCAAACTTGGTATACTGTTATCTCCACATCTATATGTACTGTATTGAATGAAACCTGTCCCTGACAAATTTAAAATTTAGGCGACCTACAAAATACCTCATTCAACTTGCTACCTCTGGTAAAAGTTATCTTAGGAGTCATAGTTACTCTGACTTTAGTCTATTTACAACTATTGAGAATATGCCATCATTTTTAAGTATGGCAAAAACAGCAGCATTATTAACCATATGTTCAATTACAAGCATTAACTTTTTGCAACTTGCACTTGCCATCCCACCATGTCTACAGCCATGAATAACTAGATAACACTGTCTCATTCCTCAAAGCAGTAAGTCCACTAACTTCATCTACTATCCTGTAATGTTATACCTCAATGTCCAGAGATATTTACTGCTACCTAACCTCAATCACTACTGGCATTCCTAGTTATGAGTATGCACTTGTACTCAATAATTAATATGGGTATTTCTTAGTTGAATGAACTAGGATTTTGTTGTTCAGAGTAACTGTAGGATAATTACATTATGCTGTCATCAAGGTGTTCAACAAATCATTACATATTTTTTTACTCTTTCCTGATTCTTGTAAGCCCAAGGAGGCAGTATAAAAAAGTAAGCCAAGAATACAGCAAACCACATCTCTCACTTAGACAATCAAAAGGAGGAACAACTTGTGCATATATACTTTTTGTACTTTATTGATGGTAATAAGCAGTTTTTTTAAGATCAGTTATTCATTTTATTACATCCAGTTTTATACCTGCTTGTGTCCCAGTAGTCAGGGACTTAGGGACACGGACAGTAACTTTGACTATCATGTGTCTACAGTAGTGCGGAAATCATTCTATGTTGTGCAATTTATAAACAAAGGTATGGCATCTAGGTCCAAGAGTCATTGTTTCATTGTATTCGGCATTCATCAGACCCATCTTTGAGTACAATGCCCCCTTTGCTATGTACGTAACCAGACATAGCCAACAACTGCAATGTCCACAGAGGTTCTTCACTAAAAGAATACAGGGCACAAGTAAAATGCCCTATACAGACTACCTCACGGCCCTATCCCTGTATTCCGCCTCCTACAGGCTACTGAGGGGAGTTCTATGCCTGGCATACAAGGGCATAGTCAGACCCTACTCTGATAGACGTCCTGCAATCCACAAAACAAACAGCACCAGAATTATACAATCTAAAGACGTAAACCTTGCCTGTGACATAAATAGGACCTGCTGGAGAGACAGGTATGTATCCCAGAGATTACGCCATCTCTGCAACAGGCTCCCAATCCATGTGAAGCAGAGTTCCTTTCTAAACAAATTCACATCTAACTTGGAAAATTGGATGGGGAACAGGAATTTTATCCATGACTTGGCACCTATATCTCTAATGGACACAGGAAACCTGTAAATGGTCCATCTCCCAATCTCCTGCTTACACTTATCAAGGGTAGCGGAACTTGTCAGAGATTTGAGATGCATGGCTAGGCTTAAAAAAGGCCCTTATGGTTGTTAGCCTAGTAAACACCTATGAACCTATTATGTGGTGTTTATCAGCCTGTTTTCATCATATATTACATTGTTTCTTTTTATTGTATTAATGGATCTGTGATATTCACTTTCTTGTTTTTATGGTAGTTAAACAGTTATGCTCTGTTTTGACTGATGTGAGTCAAGATGTTTTCTGATATTATTGCTTTACACATATACTGCAAAAGCAGTCATTTAAGTTTTGTTTCTTTGTAACATGGATTTGCTATAAATCATTCCCAGATAGCTTATTAAAACAGTCAAAGACAGCAGGTGGAGAAACAGTGCAAACTATTTCACTGCAAGAGTTTCATGAATAATCTGAACTGCATAGACATATCATTAACAAAATATCAAGATTAAAAGCATCACCTTTAATTACAAATAATATGCTAAAGTGAAAAACTGCATATCAGCAACATTTGATAAAATTCAACATAGCCAGAATATCCCAGAAAGAAAAATAATATAAACTAACAAAGCAAGTATAACAAACTTTCTGTGATCTAGGGAAACATTTTTCATATAACTGTACATCTTTCTAATATTCCACATTAACTGTCTTTATATATTTCATGAACTACTGGTTTCAGAAAAAGAAATGGAGGAAAGCCACATGTTTTACAACTTTGAAAGCTTAAGCACCCAGTGTTGCCACAAAATTCTTAACAGTACATTAAGCTTCTAAAAGAAAGAACAAAAATGTAGGAACCACAAATAACAGCTTTGAAAGCTGTGTGTTCCATCTATCACAGATGTCTAAAGCGAAGTTTGTTATTTTGTAGCAGGGTTAATTGCTGTTTACACCTCATGGTGCCAGACAGTTTTGCTCTGGAAGCTATTTATACTGGAGCATGAAACTAAATATTAACAGTATTAAAAGCCGCTTAGCAAAATTTGAGAAGTGCTTTATGACAGAAAAGTAATGTTTTCTTCCTAAATTCAGAGTACAATTGCAGCACTGTATGCATTACGATAATGTGTGACAGACTAAATGCAAGTACTTAGAGAGTAGCCATCTAATACTGAATCACCACAATAAAAGATGCAATAAAAATGAGCCTCACTCACTAAAATAAAGGTAGTTCTGTATATGTAACTCAGACCATGCAAAGCTGAAAAATCAAGTACATCTCAAATATTAAAATTATTTGAATCATTAACTTAAAAACATTTAAAATAAATTAAAATCTTAACCAATGTATAATTATTGGCCATAGGTCAGAGATGAGGCCAATATATTTACATGTTCCGGACAACCCATAATACACGATTGTCTGGCATCAATGATGGTGAAATATATTTTTATGCTACTAATCATACAAAGCCCTACCTGCACTTTTTTTTCTGAAATATCTCAAAAGAGAAAGGAACTTAGGAAAGGAAGCAGCATCATATAACCAAAGTCCAATCCAGTTTCATACTTGTGGGTGAACTTAACTACCATCTTCTCCACCATTATTAGTAGTTTAAAATGATCTGTCAAGTAACTTGTAGTTTCCTAGTGTAGACCCATTAATAATAAACAAAATTATGCACTCATGTAGTAAGAACTTAAGAAAATGAAAAAAGTTATAAAAACAAAAGACTTTGACATCTTAACAAAAGCTACCATCAAAGGTAGCTAAGCGAGTGTAAATAAAAACAGTTTAAAAAGTGCACTAGGTATAGAATTGTCCAAACAATAATTTGAAAATGTTAAAGCCAAATTCATGTTAAACAAAAAAAGCCCAAAAAGTGGATAGAAATGACAATAGCTTTTCAAGTGAAGTCATATCTTCATCAGTTAATCTAGTAGCTTAAAATTAAAAAAAAAAAACATACATTTCATCATGATCATCCATTTCCACCATATAACCAAAAACAAGCCATTGCTAGCTAAATAATTCAATAAGATTTTCTCAAAAAAGGTCAGTATTTCATATTTATTGGCTATAGTTAGCACTTTTGACACGTAATATATGCTGGTATTACTTCTTTGGTCCTACTAAAATTGGGCTTACCGATTCTGTTTTATATATATGTGTGTGTGTATATATATATATATATATATATATATATATATATATATATATATATATATGTATATGTATGTATGTATATATATATATATATATATATATATATATATATATACATACATACATACACACAAACACATATATGTGTTTACATATACAAACATTATTTGTGTGATATATATATATATATATATCGCTATGGTTTACAATTAAATACACAAAGTCACGGCTGTCGACTGGCATGCAGTCGAAAGGTAGTTTTCCAATGGGCAGAATGCAGACTCAAAATAAGAATACACTACAGCAAATGGGTAGTGTAGTTAGAGTACCTGAGTCTGGTAATGTGCACAACAGATTGTGATTGTGAGGAACAGGGAATTAGCACATTTCTTCACTGTAGTGCGATCACGTCATTAGTATATATAAGTTGCAAGGGTGTGGGGGGGGTCACAGACTCCAAATGGATGGTTGCGGGGGGGTGCCCCTCTGCAGAATAGTAAAATATATGTACCACCGACTATGGAATATCACAGTACATTAAGGTGCATAGCATGGGTGACTGACGTCACTTCCTGCTATGATAAATACATTGAACTATGGGTCTCTATGTATTCAGTTTTGACCTGGCTGGAACTTCGCTCTTTCTGATTCAAGATTTCAGATCGACCCATGTAGTTTCCAGGTTTCAATAGTAAACCTATATAGATATATATCTTGTACTATACACACAGGTACATCCATCCATACACATGTACACATCAATTTACCAGCCAGATACTTAACTGGGAACTAATGTACTGGAAAAACTAGTACATCATCTTGTGACCTATTAACATTATTAAAAGGAGTATTCCTGCAAAGTGTATATATCCCCATACAACCATAACTTGTACATAATCTTTATGTATACATGGATGTCTAACAAATGTCGACAAAAGCACAATCAAAAGGTAACTGATTTAACAATGTTGATTAGCAACCTATCAAAATAATTTTTTTTTGTAGATGTGCAGACTCCGTGCCCTCACAAAAAAAAAACACCACACATACACATCCCCTGCTACTTATACATACCAGCTCGAAGATCACACTACAGTGAGAGAGGGGCCGAGTCCAAGATTTCCATTGTACCACATTCTTGCACAGAAAAACTGGGACATGTTCAATCAAGTGATTTTTTTTATTAGCTGTGTTAGTGTTTTTGCAGGTTTGTCAAGTTGCCATTCAACAGCTTGTCAGTCTATATCATTTGGCTGAATGGAATAACTAATGCAGTAACCCATTTGACTGAAAACACGTGCTTACATTGAAAACCATATCTGCAAAAGATCCTCTGCACCCCCACACCCCCTTACTTATATATACTAACTCCAGGGTCACACAACTGCAGAGGAAAAAGGAAAATGAGACGTGCAGAGAACCTGTTCTGGAGCACAAACAAGCACAAGATGTAGGCCATCACAATCCACACATACTCTGCTAGACTAACTTCACCAATAATTCCAGTGATAAGAAATATCACTGCATACTTTTTATATACTTCTACACTTTAGTTTTCAGTCAAATGAGTTTGACCATTTCAGATTCAATCAAATGAACTTGTCCTTTCTCCACTGTTAGGTGATCTCTGAGCTGGTATATATAATTAGCAGGAGACATGAGGGGTGCGGTGGTATTTGCCCTCCTGTATTAAAATGTTTTCAATTTTTAGGACACACAATGTTCTTTGATAATATCTCACTGTAGGTAAATCCCCACTTACTGTTCTAGGATATCTGCATAGTCAAAATCTGCATTCCTGTGTAAAACAAACTCTACAGATGTACCCATTACCACCAAAACACTACAAGCACACAGCACATCATTTCTTAATACTGAAGGTAACAATAAATGTACTTAATTGCAACACTAGCGCATTTTAAACCACAATGGTGTACTAGCCAAGTAAACATTAGTAGCATCTCACAAAATGCCATTTAGATCAAATAGCTGTTGACCAGATTGGGTTATGCCAGAGTAAATATACGTGCTTAATATACACAAACGTGTGTTTATTAGTATATACTAGTACATATTAGTATACACACATATATATATATATATATATATTATACACATACACATATATTTGTATATATATATATATATATATATATATATATATATATATATATATATATATATACACACACACATATACATATGCACACACACAATTTTATATATATATTATCTATATCTATCTAGAGAGAGCGTATGGTTTTTCTACCCAAATACCAATATGAAAAAATTTAAATTTAGTGAAATGGACGGACATGATTTTAGAGGACCTCTTTGGCAGAAGCATTGTCAGAGGTAGAATAGCAGGTCATTTGCAGGATTTCCCATTCGAGGTTTTCGTTGTTTCTCCATAAGGTTGAGTTCACAAGAAAAAAATGGGTAATTTCAGGGTCCCTTATGTCAATGATGCCTTAAGCAAGAATGATAAACATGCAATATGCCGCTTTAGATGATGCCATTTGCATTATTCGCTAGCTTGAAATTGAGTAACATCTTTTCATAGTTGCCAAAAAGACTGGCATATTTTGGGTATGTAATAAAGTGACAACTAGGGTTTATTCACTAGCTTGCTCTACTTTGGAGAGCTTGAGTTTAACCTTACAGTGGTGCTGAGAGTACAGATCATGTTTGCAACATGAGATGCGTTATTTGCCTGATATTCTGATTGTGGAATGAGAAGAGCTTGGAGTCAAGGAAGGTTCGCCTGCATGTCAGCGGGTAAATGAACAGATAGGGATACTGCACGAAAATCATAAGGGTCTGTCCAACTTAGAGCCACAGGAATGTAAGCATTTTATGTGACATCGATATCATTTAGGTTACCTCAGGATAAGTTGCAGAATCTTTTCTCCTCCCTTCACTAACTTTTGCCAGTCACAAAAGTTGCAATTGGCAAGTTATGGATGTTATGGAATCCGTGATTGCAAAGTCATCCCCAGTGAAGCAGTTGGCCTACAGCATTAACCACTAGCTGCCACAATCTGCTGCAAGCAGTGGCCAGAGAAGGCTCTAAGGTCAACAGAGACCAGGCTGAAGATCTGGAAGTTGACTGGAGAGAAAGTACAACAGTTCAAGGAATTAGTCAGGGCTCTAGCACCCCAAGAGGAGGAGGAGGAGGAAATAGGTGGAGTTGAAGAATGGCAGTGCCTAAAAACAGCAGGTGTTACATCTATAGAAAAGATATGTGGTCTAGCTGGGTATGGAAATAAAGTACATAAGGAAACTGGTGGTGGAATGCAGAAGTCCAGGAAGTCATCAAAAGAAAGGAGTGCAGGAAGAAGTGGGAGACAGAAAAAATTGACCAGGCTAGTAAGAACTAGGAAGGAGTAAGGTTGGCTAACTAGGAAGCTAAGAAAGAAGTTGCAATAGCAAAAAATGAGGCATCAGAGGCACTATATCAAGTTCTGGAAAGTGACTCAGTAAGGCGGACAAAAACTATATCAGGTTGCAAGGCAAAGACAGGAAGATGAAGGTAGTCAGATACCCTTCATAAAGGCTGCCAACAACAACCTGCTCACCAGTCCAGAGGACATCAAAGGCAGATGGGAAGAAATATTTCCTGCAGTTTCTGAATGAAGAAAACCCCATGGTAGCTGCACTGCTCCAGAAACAGCCTACAATGACAGAAGAGGAGGAGCCCACCCTAGAATAACGTAAGAACAGCACGAAGGAAGATAAAGTCAGGGAAAGCAGCAGGCTCCGATGAGATCACAGCAGATATGATAAAGATGCTGGGTGAAATGGGGAGAAATGGCTCCTGAAGGTACTAACAGCAGTGTGGACAGAAAGGCGCATCCCAGATGACTGGAAAATAAGCATACTCATGCCAGTGTAAAAGAACAAAGGGGACAACCACAACTGTGGGCAGTGCAGATGCATCAAACCACTATCACATTCCATGAAAGTTCTGGAGAGGGTGATTGATAAACGGATACACAGAGTAGTAAAATGTAAAATGGGAGATGAGCAGTTTGGATTCAGATCAGGATGCAGCACAAGTGACCCGATGTTTGCATTGAGATGGATACTTGAGAAGAAGCTAGAGATGAGGAATGTGTCCAACTGGGCATTCCTAGATTTGGAGAAAGCATATGACAAGGTCCCAAGAAAGCTGATCTGGGCAGTAATGCCAGAAACATTGGTAGAATTAGTGCAGGCTATGTACAAGGACCAAATGACAAGTATGAACAGTGTTCGGCCTCAGAGGGGTTTCCCAGTGGGAGTGGGTGTACGTCAGGGTTCAGCTCTGATCCCACTGCTGTTCATACTGGTGATAGACTACATTAGCAAACATGTTGGAAGGAATAGATCAACAAAGCTGCTGTATACAGACAATGTGGCAGTACAGGCAGACTTCTGAGCTAGAACTTCAACAAAAGATAGGAGAATGGAATGCAAATATAAAGGCACACGGGATGAAACTAAGCACAGATAGGATGGTGATAATGGCAGCAAACTGAGGAAATCAGAAGAAGCTGGTAATAGAGATAGAAGGGAAGATAGTGGAACAGGTAAATAGCTTGATGTATCTGGGATGGGTAATTGAGGAGAAGGGTAGTCTGAATGAAGAGGTCAAAGCTAGAATCAGAGGGGATGTAGCCAACTGGCAGAGTATCAGGTGTAGTCTATGACAGAAGAATTGCAAAGAAGCTGAAACGCAAGGTGTACAAGACAGTGAAGTGGCCAGAACTACTGTATGGTACAGAAACCTGGGCAGTAAAGGCAGAACAGTTGAAGAAGCTAGAGGTGATGGAAATGAAGTGCCTGAGAAAGGTGGTAGGATGCACACTTGGACAGATGAAGAAATGAGGACAGAAGAGCAGAAGCCAAAGTAGCTCCAATTTCAGGAAAGATAATAGAGAACAGATTACGGTGGTTTGGACATGTGTAGAAAAGCAGAAGACAATCTGGTGAGGAAGATTTGGAACAGAGTTAAAAGGTAAGAGGAAGTGAGGACATCCAGCAAAGAGGTGTATGGATTGTGTGAAAGATCTGTGACAGTCAGGCATGAGTGTTGAAGAAGGCAGGAGTGTGGCACTGAATCGAGAAAGTTGGTGACAGTTAACACAACGCCCGATCCCATGTAGAAAAATGGGAAAAAGGGGGCTGATTATGACTGAAAGTTATGGAATTGTGTGGTTTGTTCAAATCTGGTTGCTATAATATAAAATCATTTTGTCAGGATGACTGGCCCCAGAGTGATACTTGAGAATTAATGGATTTTTTAAGGGAGGTTTGGGATACCTGCATATTTTGACAGGCAGTGGATTTTAGAACCCTGGTCTTCCTTATGGTCTAAAATGCAAGGACACACGAGTATTTTAGAGATAATGCCAATTTGGGAGGCAATATTTGTATGGTTATAAATTAAGAACATCATGTTTACAACAAACAGGGAGGTTCTTTCAAGTGTTAAAAGAAAAGTCTTCCAGGTCAGCATGGATGCAGTCACTTCTAAGGCTTCTGATGTTACTTTACTGATCAATCTATCTTTTCACACAGTGCATTTCAGTTAGGCATAATATTTTATACAAGTCTCTTTCATGTGCCTTTGTCAAAATGCTGGCAGTTGGCTTCAAATGCCACTGTTTTGCCGGCCAGCATTCCTGATGAGCTTTTTTTTCTATTGAAGGGTAAAAACAAGGTTGCCATTGTGAAACTAGTGGGCAGTTAGTATAGAGTCATACAGAGTAGCTTTTACAGATTTTGGGGTAATTTTTGACACTTGCTATGGAGAAGAGATTTGGTGGTCAGCATAGTTAATTTTATGCTGCTTCACATTATCAATTGCTGAAAGGTGAAATCTTTGCTACAGTTAGGCTACATTTGCTTATACTTAGTCTGGTTGCTAAGGTTTTTGATTTTCAAGGCATAAAGCATTAGGTGGTATGTAGAATTTGAAAAGACTGGGATACAGTCAAAGTATCGAGATGTAGGTCATCCTATAAGGAGATGCTTACTAAAATCCATCCTGATAGGTGTCCAGTCAAGTTCTCCAAATTATCAGGTTTATGCAGTATAGCCTACACTGTTCGTTTGGATGCATGATTGAGCAAATTGCTGCTATCAATAAAATGAAGACTTTTTTCAGAATTCAATGAAGCTGTTATAGTTTGGATTAAAAAAAATCAACTAAAGAGGGTAGGAGTCATCAGGCATTTTTACATGGGTGAGTAACACCTTAGTAACACCTGAGACGCACCTCCCTGGACTACATGAAAAGAGACAGAGGAGCTCTCTGACCATTGTAGCCCAGGCTGGTATGACCCTGACCTTGAGTAGCATCTTGCTCTCACCAAGAATGATGCCACAGTATAAAGACAAAATGATCAGTTTTAACAATTGGCTAAAGTATTGGTGTCATTCAAAGGGGATCCAGTGTCTGTCAGCCTGGGATGACATGCTCGACAAGCCACGTTGCTTTGCTAGGGACGGCTTGCACCTGTCACGCTTAGGCTTTCGTATACTGGCCAAGGCTCTTGCCACCCCCCCATAGTGCCTTTTTTATGCAAGGCTCAAAGGACAAACCCACCTCCATAGACAACCCAAGGATATAAAAACTAAAGGTAATGCTACTCAATGCCAGAAGTCTAAACCTCAAGATGCATGCACTCGAGGCTCTCCTCAGTATGGAGAAAATCGATGTCTGTGCAGTAACAGCAACCTGGTTCAAGGCTCCGGACAGCACTCCAGCACTACCAGGTTATAACTCATACCATGCATTTCGGCCCCAAAACTCAGACCGAAGCACAAAAGGAGGGGGAGTATCTATATTCATCAAAGATACCTACACCTCCAGGTTAGTGGCACTGGACGAAGCATCGGAAACCATCCATGTGCAACTAACAGCGGGCAAAACTGCCTTTCAGTTTGTAGCCTGCTACAGAACACCTTCCCTATTACAGGAACCCCACTTGGCATTCCTGAGAACACTGGAGAATATGAAGGTCTCCCCAAACACTATGTTATTGGGTGACTTCAACTACCCAAACATTGACTGGGAAAACTACTCAAGCCCAAACACCCTCGCCCAACGGCTCCTTGAATTTATAAACTCAAACACAATGGAACAACTGTTCATGACTCCCACAAGAGGGAACAACATATTGGACCTAGTCATCACCAACATGGGGACTCTATGTTCCACACCAGAGGTAAACCCCTTATTGGTAAGATCAGACCATAAACAAATTTCCCTCGACATCCATATCCCGTCCCCACCCCCAGCCAAGGAAATCACTGTAAAGAATTTCTCAAAAGCCAACTTTGCACTTCTCAAGACTGAGGTGGAATCCTTCAAAGCCCCTGGGCCAGAGGATAATACAGCCCAATCCGCAGAATCCTTTACAAATGCATTCTATGAGCATCTGCAGGAATGCATGGATCGTGCTATCCCAAATAAAACCAAGACTCACTCCTGCAAAAACAGGAGACCGATCTGGTGGACCCTGGCCATAAATAAACTATACAACAGAAGGAGGAAGCTACTACATGACAGAGCAAAATCCCAAAAAGGGAAGGCATCTCTGATCTGTATTAGCAAGAAACTCCAATCCCTCATAAAATCATCAAAGGCCAGTTTCGAAAGAAAAATTGCCCTAGAGACTAAAGATAATCACAAGGCCTTCTTTAGTTACGTCAGTAACATGGGCGGAAAATCTCCCAGATATGCTCTGAATTGCTGCATAACGATACAAAATATACCGAACCTACAGACATAGCCAACATCCTGGCAGACAGATTCAGCACAACCTCCCCCCCCCCCCACCAAAAGGAGCAAATGCCTATCCCAACTGAATGTAACCTCCCTGACATCACAGATGCACAGGTGAAAGCTGCCCTCTCCAAAGGATAAAACACAGCATCTATGGGACCGGATGGTGTCCCAGGCTGTCTCTTACATGAGCTCCAAGAAGAACTGAACCTTCACATTAAGTCACTGTTCAAACTTGGCCTTACTACAGGATATGTACCCAGAGAATGGCGTACAGCTACAGTGTTCCCACTCCACAAAGGTGGTGCCACAACGGACCTTGGAAACTATCGCCCCATAAGCCTGACTAGTCTGGTCTGTAAAGCTATGGAGTGTATTATCATGGAACTCATAAACAAAGACATTGGGAGCCTCCAGACACTGGACCCTACCCAATTCGGTTTTGTTAAGGGCAGATCTTGCCTCTTAAACCTGGTTGATTTCTTTGAAAAAGTTACCAAAGCCATAGATGAGGGCAAGGTAGTCCACACAGCCTACCTGGACCTCGCAAAAGCCTTCGACACAATACCCCACTCGGGCATCATAAATAAGTTTACCAGCTTAAATATCAACCCCTATATCACAAGATGGGTTGCAAACTGGCTCAGAGATAGAACCCACATGGCCAGAATCACAGGTGCCATGTCCGAATCCAAACCAGTTACAAGTGGCATCCCACAGGGCTCAGTTCTGGGACCTCTCTTGTTCGGTATATACTTCTCTGAGGTTCAGGCTAACATGGGGGGATTATGGCTGACAAAGTTCAGAGATGACTGCAAACTGGGGGCCATATTCGAATCTCCAGCTGACACGAGCATCCTCCAAAAGGGTCTCGCAGAGACGGATGCTTGGTGCCAGAGCCACGGCCTCAAGCTAAATGCTAAAAAGTGCATAGTCATCCCCTTTGGGAAAAACAAGGTGCCCACAAATTACCACATAGGTGGTAATCCATTAAATACGGAAGAAGTAATTAGAGATTTGGGGATCAACGTAGATAGTAATCTCTCCTTTGATAATCATGTTGCCAAAGTGGTTAGAAAGACCTCCTATATAGCCCACCTTATCACGAAAGGGTTCACATCTAGATCAAGAGAGGTCATTGCGCCCCTCTACTCGTCACTCATCAGGCCCATAATTGAATACAATGCCCCTTTTGGGATGTACCTTACCAGACACCTGCAGCAACTGGAGAGACCCCAAAAGTACCTCACCAAGAGGATCATGGGCTACAAACAGATGTCCTATGCAGCTCGACTAAAGAAACTCCAGCTCTACTCAGTTGCTTACCGCCTACTCAGAGGCGATCTATGCCTGACATACAAAGCCATGTCAAACCCAGAATTAATGGACATGCTCCACCTCAAAAAATCCAAGTCCCTTAGAGCTACATGCTCTAGGGACCTAAACCTCAGCACAAAAATAAATAGGACATGCTGGAGGGACAGATTCATTTCCCAGAGGCTCCCGTCCCTCTAGAATAGAATCCCAATTCATGTTAGACATAGCCCCTCGCTGACCCTCTTCAAGCGAAATCTGGATGCGTGGATGGGAAATCGCAAATTCACCCCTGGGATCTCTTCTGTGTCCCTGCTAGACAGAGGCAGAGTAAACTAATCTTAAAAGGGTACCTTCTGTGACCTACTTTACAGAGACACAGTAGGCTAATCTAATAGGGAGGCGGAAGCCAAATACACTCTGGCTAGGCTTTTAAATGCCCTAGGGCAGATAGCCTAGTATCTACCTATGAACCTATGTCCAGTGCATTGCTTGAATATAAAGAGAATCCTTGCAAACAGCATGGATATGGAGGGCTTTGTATTTACTTTTCCAAATATTAGTCAGCTGAAGTCTAAGGATTTCCATAAACCTTATTTCATCAAGGAGTATCTTTAACTGGTTACTTATTTTTTTTAAATGGGGTGTAAATCAGACCTTGCAATGCAAACTCAGTATTTAGAGATTATTAAACCTAACAATATCACAATTCCTTAGCTGCTTATCAATATCCATCCAGGGGATAATATTCCTATCCTGGAAAATATTCTTGCCTACTTCTCTCACTTTCCTAATGAAACTATCCACTTAGGGATGTAAATATTACTTGTTTTACACACTGCACACCAAACTCAACATATAATAACTTAAATTGGTTTACACAGCTTATCTCCACTCCCACCCGCATATTGATTGGATACTAGTTTCAGAACCCCATAAATATCATAACCTGGCTACCCTCCCTGAAAGTCCTTAGATTCTCCCCTCATTACTCTAAGCCCCACAAATACATATCCTGCCGCAAAATAACTTTTGCCCTAACACATTTAATACTCTGATCTCTAGGATAAACTGGTCTCGCCTAACACAACTCCCCCTAGATAATGCTGTCCACTCATTTAATACCATCTTCCTAAATATTCTGAACTCTCTTACACTCCATGTTATACGAGCTAAATCTAAGATATCCCCATGGCTAACTAATGCCACTTGCTCTCTGACGAAAACTAGAGACAAAATGTGGAAATTGTGGGTAAAAACTAAACTTCCTATCCACCTACAAAAATATAAAGAACTTATTAATCTAACAAAAAAGCATATCCACAAAGACAAAAAAAAAGCATATCCACAAAGACAAAAAAACACTTAACCACCCCCCCACCATGTGCATAAAATCTAATCCCAAAAAATACTGGAACTCCATCAATCAAATTTTGCACCCTGGGAACCCCTCTTCACCCAACCCCTGTCCTACTAAAACTCCAGAAGAAACAGCCAACATTTTTAACTCTTACTTCATTGATTCTATCTCTAAGATGGTAAACTCAATCCCCTTATTCAACAAACCTTGCTAAGTTTCCTATGTGTCCTACTACAAAGGCTTCCAATATTTTCTCCCTACATCCTGTTTCCACCAAATATATTAAATCTCGACTCTCTAAACTAAAACCGTGCTCAACCTCCGCAGATAATATCCCTCCTTATTTCATTTGAGTTGCAGCTGACTCTCTTGCTATCCCTGTATCAATACTGATTAACAGTTATATCACTGAATCCAAGGTTCCCTCAAGTTTGGAAACTATTTTATACTCTACCTATACAAGAAGGAGGTAACTCCTCTGAAATCTCTAATTTCAGACCTATTGCTATGTTATGCTATTTCCTCTTTCTAAATTGCTTGAAAAATGCATCCATTACCAAGTATTCCAACACACCCTACTGGAAACTCTGCTTACACCCACACAACATGGATTTCGCCCTAAGCACAGCACCACTACTGCCCTATTATCTTTCATTAATACTATGTCTTCAGCGAGAGATAAGAAACTAATTTTCTGTCTATTCCTGGACCTATCAAAATCGTTTGATACTCTCACCCCTTAAGCTAAATGACCTCAACTTCTCTACCATGGCCTGGTTTTCTAGCTATCTTTCTGACCAACTTCAGTCTGTGAGTTGGCAGTCTGCTCTCCCCTCCCAGTCAAAATGGGTGTCCCCCAGGTTGCCATTCTTGGACCATTGTTTTTCAATATTTTTACTAATCACCTCTATACTTCTTGTCCTTTATCAACCCTTGTTAAATTACGCAGATGACTACAGTTATCACTACTGCTGATACCCCCATTGACCTCCTTAATGCCACCCAGATGTCCTTCAACTCAATAGAAACTTGGCTCACTAACAAACCAGCTTATCCTAAACCCTAAGAAAACTAAGCTTTTACTTTTTCTACCCCAAAATTTTATCCATCTTAAATGAACTCTACATTATCTCTAAACAACACTCTTATTGATGTTGAAAATAGTACAAAACTCCTAGGTATCATCATTGAATACCTCAAGTTTGACTTGCACATAAATAACTGAAGCAAGACTCACCAAAAACCTGGCCTCCTCTACATGAACAACATGTCCCTTACAAATAAAGCTGAGGTAACCCTCGCTCAAGCCTACCTCCTAACTAACCTATTAATTATTAATTCTAACTAATCTCAACTCTTACCTCTTATCTAAACTTGAATCAACCTACAACAAGGGGGGGGGGTTATTTTGCTTCCTATACTTAGCTCTAACTCACTCACTATATCTCTCCCTTCTTACCTTATAACAGAGTGGTCAACTGTTAAACTCAAGCAAACTTTTTTCCTGCCCACCATCCTCATGGAAATTAAGGAACCTCAACAACTGAACCCATACCCTACACTACCAAGAGAGACCGACTTACTAAGAGAATTTAAGTATGCTAAGTTATCTTGTTTGACCAGACTTCTCTATTTTTGTATCTCAGGTTAAGCATCCCTCCTGAATTACCAGCAGCCTTCATATTTTCCCACCCACCATATATACCTCAATTTAATTCCTATCCCAATCTACCTCAACTATTTCTTTTTGCTAGCACATCACACTCTATCCTCTTTTTCCCTTTTTTGTGCTTAGCCCCCTGCTCTGGTGTCTGTCCCTGCAAATATACAACTGGCCACTAGGTGGCACCCTTATTCTTTTTTCTGCTGCTACTTCTCTTTTCCCACTTTTATGCTTATCTTCTGCCCCCCTAAACCTTTCATATCCGTCCTTTAACTGAAACATTTTTTTCCAGAATTGCTTTTTAGCCTAGCCTCTCTTACCTTACCTCGATTCTTCTGACTCTAGCTTTTCTACTTACTTTATTTCAACACATTAGCTGACTATCTAATACACTTTCTCTAACCTACTGACTTACCTGTTAGTTCTTCCCTTGCACTGATTGTTTCCTGCTGAACTTCACTCTCTTGTGTCTTCCTGCTCCGTTCACCCTCCGGGCTCACTCCGCTCCCCTACCCTGCCCCCAAATCCCACCCGCCCCCAGGGTGTCTACCTATATACTCTCTTTACCACACCCCCTCCACTCCTCATTTCTTCCCCAACCAACCACTCACTTCTTTCTAGCCACACCCTACATCTATACCTCCACACCCACTAGCTTTACATCTCCCCTTATTATCTCTAACCTTTCTCACAAAAGCTAATCCTTCTCCTCCTCATACTACTTATACTTACTACTCTATCATTTACTAACCTCACCCTTCACTAATATCTTTAACCTACTAGATACAAACCTTCCCCTATTATCTCTAGCCTTTCTCACCTAAAGCAGTCCTTTTCCTCATCTCTCTACCTATAATTTTTTTCCCTCCTCTCTCAACATGCCTAACCTACACCACTGTCTACTACTAATGTCATTGTTCACTTCTCTTACCACTACCTATTTCCTTACCTCCTATGAACAACCCCTTCTCAAAACTCTTTTCATACCATCCAAATACACTACTACATCACTTCCTGTTTCATGCACAAACTTTAATAATTCCACATATAACCATAGCTACATCCAAGCTAAATATCACCGACTTTTTCATATAAAACACTCAATTCCTAACAATTGAAAATTATATGACTTTAATCCTAAACTTAGCCGGTATCATAACTTCACTTTGTTCCACTCCCTTAAGGATGGAGACATTCATCCTAACCCAGGCCCAAAGCTTCACTCATCCTTCTCTAATAGTATTGAATCTAATTCTATCCCATTACTATCAGCTCAATCCTCAAAAACACTCAAAATTGCCCATCTTAATATACGTAGCATCTGCAACAAAATTACTCAAGTTCATGCTCTCCTAGATGTCCACCGCTTTGACATCCTTTGTTTAACTGAAACGTGGCTTAAACCAACAATAAAAGATACGGAAATTATTCCCCCAGGTTACAATATTATTCGAAAAGACCGCATCAAGAAAAAAGGTGGAGGGGTTGCTATTCTCTACAAGGCAGGATTACAAATCAGTAAAATAAACCACAAACCACATTCTGATAATACAGAAATAATTATTTCAAAACTACAACTAAACAACCAGAAATCAGTTAACATCATCTGTACTTATTTCCCACCAGGTAACAATCAAGATAAACTAGAAGACCTATTAAGTTGGCTTTCTCCAAATTATCCACAAGAAACAATATTATTAGGAGACGTTAACACAGACTGGAATTTATGTAACAATACCAACCCATCCTCTCTGATCAATTTGAATGGTTTCTCACAACTCATTAATTCCACAACTAGAATAAACAAATCCAATAACAAAGAAAGCATTCTGGACTGGATATTAATAAATGGTCCAAAACAAAACTATACAACAGGAACCCTACCAGATGACCTTAGTGATCACTCTCTAATATATATAATAAGACATAAAACAAATGTTAACATTTCTCCCCCTGTTAGAACTATACGCAGTAAAAAACACTTTGATCAGAAAATGTTCCTAACCGAACTTAAACATTGCAAATGGGAACCCCTGAGGTCGCTTCCAATAACTGAGGCACTACCCTACTTCAATATGACTTTCCTAACAATCCTAGATCATCATGCCCCAATTGCACCATAAGAGTGAAAACAAACCAGCAGTATGGCTCACAAGTGAGACTAAAAGCTAATCCTTTCCAGGAACAAATCCTGGACCAAATGGCGTACCACTAAACTCATAACTGATCAGCAAAATTTTAGACAACAACGAAATATGACTAAAAAAGCAATCATACAGGACAAAAAAAACTTTTATATCCAACTTCAACAATCCTCCCTCCAAAAACCACAGAAGTTCTGGACCTCTATTAACAGGCTAATATCCCCAGGTAAAGTAGTAACACCAACTCCACTTGGCAGCAACTCTGATGACCCTACAAAAACAGCAAATGCATTTAATACCTTCTTTACCACAGCTGTACAAAACTTAGCAAATCAACAATATCCTGACACTGCCAACCTGCCCGCTACAAGCCCCACCCCCCCTCCTTTCCACCTAGAACCAATACCCACCTCCTTCATCTCCTCCTTACTTCAAAAACTTAAACCTTCTACCCCCTCAGCTGACAAATTACCTGGGGAATACCTACAACTAGGAGCCTCAGCCATTGCCTACCCAATCTCTATATTGATTAACAGAACTATTAAGGAATGCACTATTCCATCAATCTGGAAAATCTCACATATTATTCCCCTTCACAAAGGTGGTGACTCTACTGAATACTCAAACTACCGTCCCATAGCTCTTCTGTCTCCTCTTGCTAAAATAATGGAGAAATGTATCCACAAACAATTATTTACCCACCTACTCCACCACAATCTCTTGGCGTACTGTCAACATGGCTTTTGTCCTTACCACAGTACTACCACAGCCCTACTTTCTTTTACCAACTGTATCAACACAAATCGAAATAATAGTTTCCTGTCATCAGCACTCTTTGTAGATCTTTCTAAAGCCTTTGATATGGTCAACCATAAACTTCTACTCCACCTTCTAAAGTCCCTATCACTTGATAAATCCGCCTTGAACTGGTTCACATCCTACCTGGATAATCGTAAACAAGCAGTTCTCTGGCAGAATCATCTTTCTGAACTTCTACCTACTTCCCTAGGTGTCCCACAGGGCTCTATCTTAGGCCCACTTTTATTCTCCATTTTCATCAATGACCTTCATCTCTCTATCCCCTTCTCTACCTGCATTCAATACGCCGACTCCACAATTATTTGCTCAGCAAAATCCCAAACTGACCTACATTCTCTCACAAAAATCCTTCACAATAGAAAAATGGTTCTCCAACACCATTGTCTTCTCCTCAACCCTAAAAAAACCAAATTATTGCTGTTTACACCCTCACACACATCTCCCCCTCTTCATTTTACACTTCAATCCAACAATGGTACCATAATTTCTCCTGACACCACCACCAAACTCCTAGGAATCACAATAGATAATCAACTTAAATTTAACGCTCACATTAACACTATAATAAAATCTACCAACAAAAAACTCGGCTCTCTATATAGAATTAAACAATTTCTATCACCACTAGCCAGATCTACAATAGAAAGAACTCACTTACTCTCTACCCTATTATATGCCTCCCCCATCTATACTAACCTGTCCCAATATAATCATAACAAACTAGCTAGATCTTATAATAACATTGCCAGATTCGCCACTAACTCACCATATAGGACTCGTCACTGTCAAAACCTAAAACAACTAGGCTGGCTTGAATTACCTCACCTCCTACAATTTAACCAACTTATTATTGCCCATAAAGTCCTTTATCAACCTAACAATACCCCCACTCTCTCTACCCTCATAACGCCATACCATAACCTGAAAAAGTTACGCTCAACTAAAAAAATGCACATGCAAACTTCTTTATCTAATAATTCTGCAGGAGACTCTTTTTTCTAACTTTGTTGGTAAAATATGGAACCTCCTACCAATTGACCTAACAGCTCTTACATCTCTCCCACTATTCAAAACTAACCTTAAACATTTCCTCTCCAACCACTGGTTATGCTCTTGCAATAACCCTGACTAATCTGCTTTTTCATTTCCTTGTCCTCTGCTCTACCATGTCTCCCTCAAATTTTTCTCTGTTAAAGTTGATCCTTATATCATAATTACTCACTGACCTTTCTACTCAGTCCAGCTCTACCTATCCCATCTAACCACCAATCCTGTTTTCCAAATCCTGTCTTATCCTGTAGATGTCCTTAGTAACGTTATATCCCCATCTTTTCTCGATTTACTTACTTATTGTTTTTTTTTGTGGGAAAATAGTCAAATCATTTTTTTACTATGTACAAATCTTGTTCTTAGTAACATTTTGTTATACATTTTTGTACTGTTGTTTTTAATTTACTTGTAACATTAAATGTTTTGAAAACTCGGAGCTTTTCTCCTCGGGCCTCCACTGAAAATGGACATGTATCCAGTTGGACTAGCCCGGTTAACAAATGTAAAATAAATAAATAAATAAAATAAATAATTTGCAGCCCATCAAACATACACATCTCATTATTCTCTCTCTCAAACACCTAAACTGGCTAGAATCCCCCCATCTGCTTCTTTTCAATCTACTCCAGATTATTCATACCATCTTATATCAGCCATCTTACCGTCCTAATCTATCTCCTCTCATCTCCCTATACACTCCTAATAGGCCTCTCTGCACAGCATACCAGGATCTACTGCAATTTTAGAAACCTAATTCTAAAACTAGCTGCAACCTATATAGTTTTCAATCCTGCCATTTACAATTAGGTCTATTATATAAAAAAACCAGTTCAAAACCACAACCAAAGAATATTGGAAAGCCACTGGACTTGTAATCCCCCCTCCATGACTTACCTGCCTTCACATTAACTGTAAGTTGCCTATTCAGTATCCTGACTCCTCTTTACTCTTAGTGCTATTGAATTTATTACTTCATTGTTAGACCTGCATGATTTTTTCACTACTGTATGCAATATAATTTGTGAATATTTGAGAGGTTTCCAAGTTATTTATTTATTTGGCCTAGAATCTGTATATACTATTTTGAAATGTTATAGAATTGTTTACATTATTTGAAATGTATCTTCTGTGGAGCTTTTCACCGTGGGCCTCCACTGAAAAAGGGCCATCAGCTCAGGTCGGACTAACCCAGTCAACAAATGTAAAATAAATGAAATAAATAATGGGATGAGACGACAGTCATGTAATACGTATGTGAAATATTAGTGTTAGCCTTTTATGATGTTTTACTGACACTTTCCTTACTTCTTTTAGACTGTTGTGTGTCCTACTTTTAGGACAAAGCTTTATTAGTTGGTTTGCCAGCAGAGTAATTGTTCGGAACAGGGGGTTTGAACCTTGAAATGAATACTCACTTTTACAAAATTTTTGAGATAAATTCTGAGAATAATTTGAAAAAGTACAGTTGTGTAAAATCTTATTAACAGCAGATTTCCTCTTCACTGTTGCAGTAGTCTTAGGATAAGGGATCTCCTGCCAACAACAGCCCAACATCCAGCCAGTATACCATAGCCTTTGGAATTTATAGGTGTCATGCATCACTCATACTCCCCGAGCAAGGTGTAGGACATAAAAGGTGACATACAGACGTACATACCTCAGAAATGAAAATTCCCAGGAGGAATAATCCATCAGGAGAAAAAGAAAATTCCTGCTCAAGAAATCAAACATAATATTGCAGAAGGGGAAGTTGGAAGGGAGTGAGTACTGCAACAGTGAAGTGAAGGACAGACATCTACTGTTATAGTAAGATTTTGCACAACTGTACTACGTCCTTCCATATTAATGTATTCTTAACATAAAGTAGAGTGCAAAGGACAAGAGGAATCTTGAGAGGAAGAAGGCAGAGAAGAGCTCTCTAAAAATCCATACAAGATAGCTCTGGCAAAGCCAGCTCTTGCTCTGGAAACAGCATCCAACTTGTAATGCTTAGTGAAATTATGTACCGAAGTCCAAGTCACAGCCTCAGTGCTGGAATTGGTATCCAATGCTTTAAAAAGGCACCACAGCAGTCAATACCTCAAGCAGAATGAGGCTTTACAGATGTAGAAATACATTTACCATGAGAGAAACAACAAAAAGACGTAGCCTTAGACATCCAGGAGAACATGATTTGCTTAGAAAACAGCCTGACCCAAGGACCTGGGATGAAAGGAAACAAAAGGTTGCTCAGATTTGCAAATGACCTTAGTCTTATCCAAATATCTGAGCTGCCTATGCAAACCTAAGTTAAGAACCTTCTCACTTGCAGGGCCAAAAAATAAGTCTTCCAAAGGGTCTATTGTCAAATATTCGAACATCCAAAATGTCAAATACGATATGGTTGACATTTGGATGTTCGAATAGAGAAAAAAAAAAAAAAAAAGAAAAACACACCTTAACAGTGCGAGCGGGGGGGGGGGGCAAACCCCCTGCGCCACCCACACACCCCAACTTAAATATACCAACTCAGAGACCACACTTCAGTGCAAAAAAGGGAAAGTCTCCCATTCTGCACCATATGGCACCATTAAGTCAATCTTCGAACACTTGAAATGTCGATCATATAGTCTAGACCATATGATGTTCGATATTTCCAGCATTCAAAGATTTAACATAGACCCCTTCAAAATATAGTGCTGCAAGGAAACTTAAGCTACAATCAATTTTTCAGTCACAAAATTGAGGTCTCCGAAATCAGAATAGGTTTCCTGGGAAGCCTGATAAGAAGGACACCATTAAGAATTTGTTTGCTCTCAATCCTGGAGACAAGAGAAGGAATATAGGGCAGACAAGTAGAAATAGCTGAAAGGTGCACTTTAACTGAAGAATATGGTATCTCAACATGGAACAATTCACACAGATGAGACAGAACCAATGAGAGCCCTACTGAAGAGAGATTTTGGTTATGAGAAAGGCGACAGACATAAAAATCACTTCCATCTGGACAGATATGTTTTTGTGGTAGTGGGTTTCCTGGCCTCCTGCAGAACCCTAAGCATGTCCCAGGAAAGAGGTGCCTAAAAGGGATCAAAATCTTATTACCCACACTGTCAGTTGAAGAGTGGACAAATGAGGATAGATCATAATCCAAGACTGCTTGCCTTGTGTGAGATGGTCAACTTTGTGATGCAACTTGAGGTGGGTGATTGCCCCTGGCTAAGTGAAGGAAAAAGGGGGGGGCATTACTGTCTGGGCTAAGAGAGAATCAGAAAGATTTTGGGGGAGTCTTGCTTGATTTTGGGAAGGACCCTAAGAATCAGAGGAATGGCAGAGAAGGTGTAGAGAAACGTCCCCTTCCAAGGAAAAGTGTGCCCATCTTCCAAAACAGCGGGCGTGGGACTCTGGCAAAGACAAGAAGTTGATAGTTCAGAAGGTAGGCAAAAAGATCTACCTATGGACTACCCCAACAATGACAATGTCTAGAAATACATCTCTGTGAAGCATCTCTTCATGAGTGTGTGCGCAATGAACCTGCGCAAGGTGTCTCCCACTATATTTTGCTCTAAAGGAATGTAGATAGCCTGAAAAGCCACTTGATAATGGACAGCTATCCCAGACCTGAACAGCAAGTCTATAAAGCAGGTAGATCTGCATCCCCCTTGCTTGTTGATGTACCATATCACTGTGGTATTTTCTGTGAAGACTGAGAGGCCCTGGAAGAAATATGGAATGAAAAGCCAGAAGAGCTAAAATAAAAGCTCACAGATCCTTTATGTAGATGGGATGTGACCTCTGTTGAGGAGACCAGACACCCAGGACCTTGAGGAAACTTGATAAGGTTCCCCACTCCCTATCTCCGGCATCTGAAAAAAGTTCCTCAGATGAGACTTGAGGTTGAAATGGAAATCCTGGGTTGAGAGAAAGTTGATGAATCCACCACAGAAGTTTGAATTGGATGCATGGAAGGAAAGGAAAATGGAAATCCAGTGGATGACACTGTTGTAAGCCATGCTGCCTTGAGGAACCACCATTTTCTCATATGGAGTCTGGCTTGAGGCTGCATAGGAATGGGACGAGGCCATGAATCCTATAACCCTGAGAACTTTTCTGGCTGTGATAGATGTCAGAGGAAGAAGAGATTGAAAAAAAGCTGATCATAGAAAGAGCCTTGGCTGAAGACAGGGATGCCAGCATAGGAATTATCTGGATCCTGCATCCAAGAAAAACGATCTTGAGAAGGAACCAAGAGTGATTTATTAAATTTTATGATAACCCCCGGGCTTTTTATAAAAAAAAACTGTAAACTGGAGGTGCTGAACCATGGCTGAGTTGAAAACACCTGAATGAGTAGGTCACCTAGATAAGGACATATCTGAACACCTCTTATCCTACAAGAGAAAATGACATGAGTGAGGCATTTGGTGAAAAATCTTGGGGCAGAAAACAGGCCAAACAGCAAAGCAGAGAACCTGAAAATGCAAGGAACACAAACAAAAACTTTCTGAAAAGTGGAATAATGGGGTTGTGAAGGTAAGCATTCTTGAGCTCTAATAATAGCAAGAATGCCTTTGGAGGAAGAAGAGGGAACAGGATTTGAAGGGACAACTTCTGAAAGATAGGGACATTTAAAAAGGTGTTGAGCTGAAAGAAGTCCAGAATAGGTCTCCAGGTGCCTTTGTTCCTGGGAACCAGAAACATCATGGAATAAAATCTCTTTCTTTTCTGGTCAAGGGTCAGAACTCAAATGGTGCCCGGAGCCAAAAGGCCTTGAATCAGTTCTGGATAGAAAGGAAGCTTTTCCTGAGGGACGTCCAGAAAAGAAGGTAGGGATTTCCATACCATGAAATATTCCTGGCAGATGATGAATAAAACCCAAGTGTCTTGAGTGATCCTTGACCAACTGGGGAGAAACAGATGAAGAAAAAGGGATAAGGGAACCTGGCCTGGGGAAAGGGAAAGCCAACTATCAGATTAGGCCATCTTGTCTTAATGTTTGAGAAGGAGACCAGTAGATTTAGCAGGGGTACACACACCTCCAAGAAATTTTTACCTTTAGGAGAAGGGTGGAGCAGTCGGACAAAACCAGGTTTGGATGGATAATTCCTCTGGAATTAAGTGCTAGGAGACACAAAAATAGGTTTCAATTCCTATAAGGCCTTGCCTTTATCCTGCAGGGACCTAAAAAGCTCAGCAGCATCACAACCAAAAAGTTTTTATTAAAAGGAGCATCCAACAATTTAGCCTTAATATCATCAAACAAAGGCTGGAGACTAAGCCAAGAGTAATGTCTCAAAATAGAACCAAATGCAGTACTCAGAGCAAGCATCTGCTGCCTCATAACTACATTTAAGAGCGTGGTGAACCACTAGAGAGGTAGAACCTAGTATATATATTTATATAAAAAAAAGGCCATGACCTTCCCTTCCAAATTAGAGAGATCAGAAACTACCAAAGAAGCAAAAGGGCTAACATATACCTGGTCATACGAGTCTGATAATTAATGGCCCTAAACACTAGGGTGGCATCAGTATATACCTTTTTGCTTAGACATTCCATGGCTCTAGAGTATCAGAAGGAAGTAGTTTAGTGGATGGCCAAATATTCAAAGCTGGGTTAGAACAGACACTACAGAGTGATCAGAAGGTCATCTGTACAAAACTTTAATCAGGCACCTTTTAAAATTGGTCTGTTTTTTTAGGGGCTAGAAGTTGTGAATCAGGGACAACAGAGGCTGCTGAACAAGTATCTAACAGGAAAGCTAAGTCTGGAGGTAAAGCAGAGAGCTTGGGAGACTCCATCGAGAAGAGTACATACCACCTCCTTTGAATATCAGAAACAGGAGAACAGATCCATTTGAAATATTTCATCACATGTCAGATAGTATATCCAAAGAAGACTTCATCTAAGGGAGAGTTCAGACTGATAGACTCTTACTCCTCAGACCCATAATCCAAGGGAAAAAAATTTGTGAAGAATATGCCAAGGACTCTCTCCCCAGAATCCAAATTCTCAAAGGACCCCTGCACTCTAGGAAATTTAAGAGGAAAAGACAACCAGAGAGGAGCAGGTAGAGAAACTTCTTGAGGAAGCTTTAAGGCTATTAAAGCATTAAACCACCCCTGGGTAGAAACCTGCCAGTCATGTTGAGGATTAACAGCAGGAGACATAGGCTTGTTTTGTGTGTTTTCCTCTGAGAAATGTGTGACTGAACACTAGGAGGTTCACACCCTTGCCAACAACCAACATAGTAGGAATCTCCTCCTGAACTAGCATTGGCAGTATCCCCAGTGGTCCCACAGATATAATCAGCTGAGGTTCCCCCTCAACATCCAGGGTAGACATTTTGCAAAGCCTCCGAGGCCATGTGAGAAGTCAGATACATGCCATCCTCTGACAGAGCGGCAGCAGATTAATGAGAGAACAACCAGACTGTCCTCCAGGATTTCATTAGTCTTGAGAGAGAAGTCCAGGAGAAGCAGGACAGCAGACAAATCAGACGTGAGGGTTTTGGCCTTTTTCTAGAAAGGCAGCTGACCTTCAAGGTGGGAAAACTCTACCATAGCACCTTGCACAAACAATTCAAGACTCCAAGTAAATCTACAAGGAGGAGTGACAACTATGGAGGGTCTTGGGACAAATGTTTTGCAGCTAAAACACTGTCAATGGTCAAGAGAAGTACCCAAACAGAAGAAACTCTGCTTGTGATAATTATTATGGACAATCTGCCTCCAAAACTGACATTTTCTCTTTCAGGATGACATGTAAATACACCAAAATAAAGAAACAACCCCAATGGGGGGATGGGGAACTTATCTGAAACAGCTCTCGGTAAGCAGTACAGGAGGACCACCTCTCAGAACAATGATGGTATTCCGACTGGTGGCAAAGAAGTTCTGAGGTACATACATCCATAGATGACCTTTTATGTCCTATGCCTTGCACAGGGAGCACAAGTATGATGTACGTCTATAAATTCCAAAGGCTTCGGTATACTGGCCGCATGTTAGACGATCCTTGGCCGGAAATCCTATATGGTAAGGGTACTGCAGCAGTCATATGGAAGAACATTAACTGTTTCAGTATTCCCAAATATTAGTATTGAAATAGGTCAAATTCATATTCTTATTGTGCACTTAAATAGGGAATGATTTAGGTAAAATCCCTTGGCATAAGTGATTTATTATTTTGATGAATTTAACGACTATTCAGTAATTAATGCTTTATTAATTTTTTTCAGTTTGCTATTATACCCATTAAATTTGGTATTTGACCATCAACCCCTTGGTACTGAAGAAAGTTAGAAAATTTCAAAATAAATGGTGGCACAGCTTGCTGCCCGGGGGGGGGTTACAGTAATTAAGCACTGAAGTCTAGTTAAAGGAGAACCAATCTGGTATGAAAATACCTTTATTTCTGGTTTGGATTTATTTAATCTCAATTTAATGTTTTTACAAGAGTTAAAATACAAAGCTATGAGACTTGACAATGTTTAATGTTAATATTTAAAAAAATAAATATTTAAGGTAAGGGGGCTGCTTATTAAGTAGCCTTGTGGGCAGTCACTGTGTAGATATTTTCTCTTTTTCACCCATTCATTTCCTGGACTAGGCTAATATACAGAAGAGGTCAGTTAAGTGTTACTGAAGCTGCAAGTGGTTGGTGGCCAGTTAGCAAGTGTTTGGTGGGCACACTCTCAGATGGAGGAACTGTTGGCACCCAGTCAACAGGTCTTGAATATGAAAGAAAATACTGTGCAGTGCTGTGTTATGTGGTTGCTGGACTTATACTGGGAATTCATACAGGATAAACTGTGGTATTTAATTGGTATAGGATCATAGGAAGTTATAAGGCTACTGGCCCTGAGGCCCTTACAAGCCTAGCCAAGAATTTAGCCCATGTTCCGCTATATTCTGAATTCTTGCATGGTGAAGTTTTCTTCAATGAAGACAAGATGATGTCATTTTGCAGTCATTTGTGGTTTGTTGAGGAAGTATGAGAAGGACATACACACAAAACATTGAAGTCATTCACAGCAAGTAACTCGCATCCGCCAGCCTACATATATAACCAAAGATTCTTGAACATTTCCTGAAAAATCAGTTTAAAAAGTAAAAGCCAACCAAATGTGTAGGTCTTAAAGAATAATATATATATATGTATATATATGGGTCTACCTGAAAACACCAAATGCTGACAACGAGATAACAGACACCGGAAGATCGGCAACTGAGATGACAGATTATTGAAAACACCGACATGTTAAGGTAAGTGTGCGATAGTGACGGACATTAGGTTCAGGGTGCGGATAAGGTAAGTGTGCGATAGTGACAGACTTTAGGGTTAGGGGCGGGTTAAGTGAGTAAGGGTTAGGGTGCGGGTTAGGTGAGTGTGCGATAGTGACGGACCTTAGGATTTGGGTTAAGGTTAGTGCATAGATAGTTGTGTATGTAAGATTTAGTATAGGTTTGTAAGGTTTTTGGTGTGCTTGTGTTGTGTGTGTGTGTCTTATGGAAAAGGTATTTGTTTTGTTGATTGTCGGGATTGTGGTTTGTCGGGCATGTGAAGTTTTGTGTTTTTGAACTTTCGGTTTTGTGGTGTCTTATCTCGTTGTCGGTGTTTTTGCACGTCTGTTTTCAGGTAGACCCACATTATATATATATATATATATATATATATCTATATCTATATATATATATCTACATATATATATATATATATATATCTATATCTATCTATATATATATATATATATCTATATATATATATATATATATATATATATATATATATCTATATATATATATATATATACATATATATATACATATATATAAATACACACACACATATATATATATATATATATATATATATATATATATATATACACATATACACACGCACATATATCCATTATACAAAAAGCCCCATATCAATCCCAACAGTCACTATATTCAAGGTCTGTATTATGTCATAATGTCAAAATGTCTGTCCCTAGATTTGTCCTAAATTTTCAGGTACAATTTTTGAGGTTAGAATCCTATCATCTAGTTTTATAACAGTAGCCCCTTTGTTAGCCTAACCTGAGATTTCATTTTGATGATAATTCTATATTTTTCTACATGCTCATCTTTTGAGATATTTACAAAAAACAATACTAAAATTATGCTTATTTGCACAACTAAAAACAGACAACACTCTACTACTTAATCTTTGCAAGCTGAAGAGTATTAATGAGAGGTTTATCCAGCATTAAGCAAGTACCAATCTTATAACACACAACTTAAATTATAAATCACTTATTTCCATCAATAATAATAATAATAATAATAATGCACATGTGGAAATACTATGATTCCGTGGTGGTACAGCGGTGGCTTTGTTACCTCACAGCAAGAGGTTCTCGTTCAGTTCTCGGCTTGGGAGTGCCTTCTGTGTGGAGTCTGCATGACCTCCCCGCGATTGGGTAGCATTCGAAAGACATGCGTGGGTAAATGGGCGTGCCTTAGTTGAAGGTTGGGAGTCTAGCTCGCACCTCAGCTTTTCGTGAAAGAATCTACTGCCAATCATTAGCGGACCGGAGTTTCGCTGTGGTGACCCCTTACCGGGAAAAAGCCGAAAAGACAAACAAACGTGGAAATACTACATTTTTATAATAATGATCAGAAATATCTCCAGTGTTCATTGACTGAGGTATGAGAAGACCCCAGGTAAACAAGTTTACCTGCTCAAGGTAAATACTTAAAGATTTTTTAAACTGGGACTAGCAGATGATTGGAAATATTGTAATCCTAGGTCACCCAATGCAGGGTATACTTTCTTTTTATAAAGACATCAACAGTGGTCAGGGATAGATAAAAATTTTATCAAGGAGAAACATTTGTTAAAATCATTACATGTACAACCTAGGACCCTTTCAGACCATGCTTTATTGCATTAGAAATTGTCTTCAGAAAGGCCCAACTATGTGTCTAGGCAATGGCAATCCCTCACATATATATGTTAGGCAACACTGGTTTTAGTCATGAGGTAGTCAGCCATATGAAAAGTTTCTTGTGTGGCTGCCAGCTGATGGACCGGCAAGGATGGGTTGCATTTAAGGAGAATGTCACTTTTTTCAAAAATTTTCAGGGATAAGAAACTGGAGGAAAATTTTAAATATAAACTAGTTTTACAAGCATTAATACATCTACAGCCATCACAAACTCCTTTAACAACAGAAAAAGGAGATAAAGTGAATGTCTTAAGATGGATACAAGGGTAGATAGACCAAAACAATTTCTATTTTGCTAATAAAACTAATGTTTTATGTTCTTTGGCACTGAGGCAAGACAGCAGTGTGTGGAACGTATAAATTAGTAATATGAGACATTGAGGATAGGAGCAGGCGAATCCCACAGAGGGGAAGAATCAAAATTATTACAAAGATTTATATTCCCCAGGCTAGTATGAAAAATCCCACTCTAGTGAACTGCAGAAGTACGTGCAGAGTTAATGTACCCCTGATTAAACCTGAACAGGCACACACACGTGCTCTAAGGTAAGTGCTAAAGTCACCTACTGTCAAGTCCCAACAGGGGGTTAAGTACCCGGGACCAGATGGTATTCCAATTGAGCTGTGGAAACTATGCAGCGAGTTGTGGAAGCTATTTGGTGAGGAACTAAAGGGGGCTTGGGTCGATCTAATGAACCAAATCATTAAAGGGGCTGCCCTTCTGGCTTCATGGAAACAAGCTGTAGCGACTCTTTTAAAGGAGGGCAAAGACATGGTCCTCAATATCTTGCTGACCTGTTTCAGTTCTTAAGCATAATTACAATTTTATCAATTATGGGCAAAAAATGGCCTACTATATGGGCAAACTGATTCAAGATCAGTGTGGTTTCATAGCAAGTAGGAATATATCTGCTACTCTTAGGACATTGCTAATGCTTAAGGATGCTTTTGAGTTTCTAAAACTACTCTTGCTACAAAACATGCCCAAAAAGTATTTGGCAGAGTGTCCTAGGAGATTCTTCAAATTTTGCAGGCATTTAGATTTGCAGATCAATTTGTAAGGCTCCTACAAACATTGCATAATGTCACTTCTGCTAAAGTTAAAGGAATGGCAGGTCTGTCTTCTCCATCCCAACTATATAGTGTCACCAGGCTTGCCTGTCCATGGTCTCCCTTGTTTAAGACCTATTTGGAGCCTTTGACTCACATGATCAGGGATTCAACTATTAAAGGGTTTAAATTGGGGCAGCTTGGATCTAAAGTTATTGCTTTCGGCTGATGACATTGTATCATCTTTGTCCCACCTTCAAATAGATCTTCCCCTGATTCTTGATATTAGGCATATGTGGCCAACTATCTGGTTACAAGGTAAACATGGAAAAATACACAGTAAATATGACCTTTGGAAACACCTTTATTCAGTGTTTTTCTTTCCTTGCTCCTCCAAATAAATTAACATGTTTTGGTATACTATACCATTGTTATATTTATTGCTGTTCAAACCAAAACATACAAAAGAACATGCACAGGTTCATATCTACTTTAACTGCAACAAAAAATACTGAATTAAAGGAAAAAAAAAAGACTGTGATTAATAAGTGGACAATTGTTGGGGAACAAGATTACACAGGCAACTAGATGCCTTGCTGAATAATGAAGGAACAGGACATGGAGGGAAGCAACTAGAAGAACAAAGGCATATATTACAACATGTTGACATCACATCTGGTGCTAGAGTATAGATGAACCATGGTGCTATTCAACTGATATCCGATGCATAAATTGCAGCAACAGAACACAAGCTGGATTCATTTCTACTTCATTTCTATTCATCTACATTAGACTAACAATGTATTTGGGAACCAGCTGCTTCCCATACAAAGGGAATATGTAAGGATATACCACAGTACCCAACTGCATTACTGCCTTTCAATGCAGGCACAACACTTGCTGTTTTTTTTTTTATAATGTTTCTGTGCTTCATAGTACATGGAACAAACAAATCCCCATGCTCTACAAAGAGCTGACTGGCCTCCAATCATAACTAAAAATAGTGTTCTCAACAAATGTTAAGATTTACTTTGTAAGTGAATTTCTTGTCATCAAAGTCTCAAACACGAGTAAGCTACTATCGGTGACCCGATCAGATTCCCCTGCATTATGCTCAATGAACCAAGGACAGTGCAACAGAGGACGTGGAGCTTTCTTTTGTAGATGTTAAGACTGTCTGCGTTTTTGGACATGTGCAGTGAGAAGTTAGGTAGAACTGAGAGTCTGAGGCATATATGCAACCTATCCCACAGAAAAGGATGAAAATGAGAAATGCAGCTAATGATCTACATGGTCATAGAAGAAAATTAACGTAGAAAGGATGGTCAACAGATACTACACGAGATTTAAAGGAGGAAAAATGTCTACTCAGATAGAAGCATCAGTGCATGGAAATTTTTATTGGGATAGAATAGATGAGGTGAATGTATCATTTCTGTACCCTAATGTAAGAAACAGATTATATTTAGCAACATGTGTTACTTTCCATTCCACTGATTCACAGATGACAGATAAAGTTCCAGAATTTCAACAGTAAAACTTCCCATTCAAACACAACTATCAATTAAAAATTACACATCTTCTCTAATGAGCACAAATATATACATATATATATATATATATATATATATATATATATATATACACACACACATGCATATACATACATATTCACTGGCTAGGCTGCACATCATGCCAAAGTTTGTTTTTTTTTATTCTAAATTAGCCATCTTTCCTAAACAATGAGAAAAACATACTGCAAGATACCTGTTATTTCCAAATATTAACATTAATTTCCAACTACCAAATTATCTTTTAGCATTATATCATGTTAGACTACATCAAATACTGAAGACTAGATCATTCTTCAATGGCTTCAACAAAATATGCATCGTCTTCAAAAGTAAGTGCTAGATAAACAGTTTAATACTTTAAGATATATTTTAGAAATCTTGTTGTACAGTAGATACCTTTGCAAACCATAGTTTTGTCTAGTTATCTTTTTTTTATATTTCTAATGCTATTTATTATTGCTTGCAAGTTAAAACTCTTTATAAAAATAAACGAGAAAAAAGTAAATAAAATATAGTGAGGATCTTCTGATACGGAACTAAAATTCATATGAAATATAGAAGATTAGCTTGCAGAAAGAACCAAAGTTGAAAATGAAATTGTGTTAGTACACAAAAGTTAACCTTCAAATATATTTATACAAGTAGGAATAAGTACACAAAGTTAATCAAAACTAGAATAAAATACATGGGTATTATGTTTAAGGTGTGGCCAAAATAACATTTTTACACAGAATATTTAATAAAGTAGAACAAAGCTTTCAGCATGTCAGATGTATGACAAAAGATGATCAGTCTTAAGTAGCTTCTTTTCAGTGCAAATAAATAAACTTTCCTGCAAATAAACAACTCCCAAGTCCTCCCACACAGCCTTGCTAGTATTAACTTTTAGATATGCTTACCATTGAAGAAAATTATTTCAAGATTCTTTCAAAACATATCACCAAAATGCATAATTTGTTTCAAAGAATGAAAAAAATAAAACTATTAAGTAAGAATGAAGTTCTTGAAACTATTGCATTACATGGAAAGGAGGACTGCTCCTGCCAAGCTATAATCTACAGAGGACAGAAGCTCACCTTCACTACCTCCTTCAGTGGTTTAGGCTTGTAGTGCTTGAGGGACAGAAAATGGGTTAGAGGTCAGAGTGGGTGATGCCAGTTTTCTACTTTGTTGCACGTCTAAGTCTAATACATTAGGGCACCATGTTAAAGCCACATTAAACAGAAAGGAAGAAAAATCAGAATGTACACATCTGCTGACAGAACTGCACTTATGCATTTAAACACACATTTGTTAACCTTTACTTCTAATTGTACACATGCAACTGTGCAAAGAAATGCAGCAAACAGAACCTTCTCCTACCTGTATGCAGTGTAGTGAGCCTGCACCGTACCATGTAGCTGACGCTGCAACTCGATGACACAGCTGAATGAACTGAAGAGAAAGACAGTATGCACAAATCCAGGCAGTCCGTATGAATGTCAGCAGAGGAGGGCGACAACCAAGAAGGACCTTGAAATAAATAAAACAAATAAATGCATGCACCTCTGTTAAGTTGCAAAAATCAATAACATTACACTTCTGCATATGTATTAGGGCATCTTAAAAATATTTGTTTTATTCTCAATGCACCCACCTCATCCCTAGTACTTATATACTCTAATTCTAAGATCACCGTATGTCAAAGTGAGGGGAACTAGAGATACTGTCTTCATCTCTGTATATAAATATGATCAAATTCTATGATCCCACTTAAGATTGCCAGTAGCAAGTTCAAAATATTTTTGCTTTGTGCCTGCATATAATGGTGCTGTTAATATGATATACTCAAACCCAAAATGATAAGTATCTACAAAAAAACTCAATATTTAATTCTTGATTTGATGACCGTCAGTATGCCATTATTGCTTTAGATGCGACATTGAACATTTCTATTCCTAAAACAACTTGCATTTTACTTTAGAAACTTGTAGTTTGGTTTGTGTTTTGGAAAGCAAGAGTTTCAGATCTGTTGATCTGTTGCTCGTAAATATGAAAATGTCACCAATAATGAAATTATATTCTTAAGAAAATAATAAAATGTTAAGAAATGCATTAGTATTTTCAAACAAAATGCAAACAAGAGTCTTCAAACCAAACATGTTGGGATCCATGACTTTTGGATGAATGCCATTTGAAAGGCAAATTATTTTAAGTCCATTTAGCTGAATGCCTGATTTGGCTGAGGAATATTTGCACTAAAATCTGTAAAGACTAAATAGAAATATATGAAAAAGGTTTACTTTGTGATTGGTTTCACATATATATCACCATTATTTGCTGGTGTTTCTCCCCTTTGTGCTCACTGCGTGTGGTCCCCTTGTCTTTGGTTATTCAAATAGTTAATATAGAAGTCCATAGGAGACAGTTAGGCACCTGCATTAAATTGTTTTTGAAATATTTCCCCTTAAGCACTTTATCACATTTCGGTCATTTGGATTTCAACTCTGAGCATTCAAATACATGGCTTTATGGATTTATAACTATTTGGACTCTCTCATTTTGATTTCAGACAAACATTCAGCCAAGTGCCATGTACTTATATGCAACACTTTTTTTGTAATGCAGGATTGGGCAGCCTTGGCCTTGAAGATTAAGTAGAATCAGAGCTTGTTAAAGATGTCTGTGCTGTAGAAATAACGACAAACCCAGAATTAAAGGCAAAGGAAGGCAGCAGGTATACTGAATCCAAAAGATTTTTTTTTTGTTTACAGTGTAGGCATGCAAATCAAAGATACTACATGGTATATTCCAGTGACGATGGAGTGGGTGCAATACCCAGAGACTTGCACTGAAACACCAGTAGTAATCATACAGCAGGTTAAATATGATCTGGATGAGCTAACAGACTTTGGGTCCATTTAGCTGACAATTGCATGTATAAATCTATTTTACCTGGGTACAAGATTTTTAAAGTGTATGAAAAGGCTAGATACAAGATAAATGGAAGGCAGATTTCAAAAAAATGGCATCAGCTGCCCAGTGGACAGATTTGGTGAAAATAATGGATGGTATAAAAAAAAGCGGAATGGGTGATAGCACAGTGGTACAGCAGATAGCAATACCACCTCACAGTAAGAGGTTCCCTGGTTTGATTCTCAGCTCTGGTGCCTTCTGTGCCGAGTCTGCATGTCCTCCCTGTGTTAGCGTGGGATTCCACTGGATGCTCCAGTTTCCTCCCACATTCCAAAGACATGCAGTGGGTGGAATGGACACTGAACTGGCCATGCGTACAACTGTGTGGTGTGAAAGTACTGTGTCAAAGCTAGCCACCCTGTGGAGTAACCTTGGCTCTAGATGATAGTCACTGCTGAAGTGACAGACCCCATGTGCAAAAATGGGAAAAAAGGGGCTGTGGGATGAAGGATAGAAGCAAGAATGCAGCTTGTTGAAGGATGGAAATTTTCATGTAATGAAGAGCTTTCAGTACTGTTATGTAGAATTACTTGGTTGAGGTCATGGAAGGCACTGGGCTGGGACAGAATATTTCTAATGGGTTCAAGGGCTAGGATCACAGTGCAGGGATGAAGACAGTGGTGAATAGAGAACGTTTTGAATCAGTTTGTATGAGTATTAGATCAAGGCAATGACTCACCCTACTGTAGAGGTTATTTAGTTTTTAATGAAAATACAGGCTCAGTGACTACAGGAAATATTAGCCAAGTATAGAGATTAAGTGGTCATTTAACCTTTCGGCAGATAACATGTTTGCTTGTTAATGTTAAAATATGTAAGGAAATTACTTAACCCCTCACTCCATATTTGTAATATTGTTGAGTTGGTTGACAAAGTGGCAGATGTGTGTCCCCATGAACCTAAGTTGCTAATATCTCTGTTGAACAGAACTAGAATGCTTAGGTGATCATTAGGTCCTGAAACCAAAGTGCAAACTGGGGAATTTTTCTACTTTGCAGCTGATGAGGCAGATACATTTTTCTGAAGGAATTGTTAGAGAGAGAAAACTATGAGGATGGTAGAGTGCGACAGGTTTGGTATGTAAAGAATAGCAGAAATTTAGTACAGAATATGGTACTGCCATGGAAATACATATAGACATCTGTCCCTTCATCACTTAGGGATGGGAGTGTTATATAATGGCAAAGTGCCTATGATCACATTGTATGCAAAGGTATAGATGACCAAACTGTCAAGTAACTGATTTACAGCCAAGCAAAAACTGAGCAAATTTGGCATGCCTAACTAAGCGGTGCTGTAGTTGCTATTCAGTTTAAACAGAAGATGCAAATGGGTGAAGGGAATGGCACACATTAGGTGGAAAGGAAACTCAAAAGCTCTTTGCTGATGTCAACAGTATAGGTATGGTATGGAGCAGACGAGAGAAATTAGATGGAGTAGAAGACCAGACAAGAGCTAGGCAGAAAAATACTTCCAGGAAAACAGAGGCGGTGTTCATAAACATGGAAGACAGAACATTTGTAGGCTATGTAATAGATGCAATAGTTGCAAACCTACTTACATCTGAAGATGTGAGGTATACATTAAGCAGACTGATTTTGATATTAAGGAATGAAAAATGCAGAATAAAAACTGTATTTTGCAAGGATTTGTCAAGAAAACTGGATGAGAAATTAAATGCTATAAATGTAAGTATTTGGAATAGGAGAAGAATGATGTGACATAGAAAGACCGGGAACAGAACTGGCAGTGAAGATCAAGTAGGCCATATATGAGCAGGAAACTCTGGAATGGGATCTAAAGTCATTGTACGAGAAAGCTGAAAGTGTTGTATCAGTAGTCTGTATGACATATGTAGTTGAAAATTCTACATCATTTAGTTTTTTCACTTGAGTTTGTTTACCGGGTACGGTACTTTTTTCATGTTAGTTTGCTTACCTTGATGGACACTGACCAAATATTACCAGTATCAGGTCAGACATGGGAATAACTATTAAATGCAATATAATACACATATATAAATGTAAACAGTAACAAGCATACTCTGCATAATACAATTCTTCAAGCTCTGAAGTACAACAGGTAATGTATTCAATTCGTCAAATGCATATCCAGAATGAATCAGAGCACATTTGATTATGTGTACAATGTTGTCCCAACCAAAATGAAGGACAGTATTGTAACTTTCTGTGAACCAAGACAAAAGTTTCTCTTTTACTAAAGTGCAAAAGTTGTTAGGCGATAGCAAAAACATTTGTACTGGCATTGTTTGGTTAGTGGATTTAATGAGGTCTTCGAAGTAGGTGAGAAGTAAATGCCAAAGTTTGGAAGCAAATATTGAAATGTACTGAATAGTACACAGACTATTTCTTAGGGTCCGAAAAATAGACCCAGATTGTGATTGCCCTCATATGTTATAGGAGGGGTGACGTTTCCTTTAATATATTTGTGATGTAGAAGCTTTCAGAATACTAGACGGAACTTATCACCCTGCTTACTGGAATCCACTTAGCGTTGTTTTAATTCTGTGGCAATAGTGTTCTGTTTTTGGTGATTTATTAATGAAGTAAGGCAGTTTATTACAGAGGGACTGCAGGATTATTGTGCTTTTGATGAAAGCAGCAGCAAAGTTAAAGTCCATATTTTTACTGTCCCACAAGGATTCCTTTACAGACTGCAGTTTCTTGCATGTTGACAAAGGTAGTGAGAGAGATTGTATCAGCTCAGAAGAGATATTGGTTTATATTATATCTAGTTTCCTCAAAAAGAAGATGGAAATTTAATGGCTGGTCTACCTGAATACCCAAGTATTTGAAGGTGGAGAGGAAAAGGCTAAACCTTGCTGATATAGTATGGCAAAACACAGATCATGGCTGTGATAGACGGACTGGATATGCTATTCTAAATCAGTATTTGCATCAAATCCCTTTTTCCCCATTTGGACATAGGTACAGGTCATCACATCAACAATGACCAGATCACTTAGAAACAATGCTCACACTGATGAGTTGTTAGCCCTAGTGAGAAAAAGGAATAGGTGGACGTAGTCATTATAAAAAGTAGTAGACATTTGTTAAAATGCTTGAATGGTTTGAGTATATTAGAATATCGCTGTGTATCAAATGTAAGAGCTATGCTACATATGATATTCTGATTAAAGGAGTGGGGGTCTGAAGGGGGCCTATTTATAATCTAGTCATCTTCCATCAATCACTTATTAACTGGGGTAGAAGGCATGAGAAATCTCGGTGGAGAATGCGATTGGACTTTTCCTTTAATATATTTTTTAACAGAAGTTGAGACAGTGGAAAAAAAGAGCACCATGAGATATTATTGTATGTCATAACCTTTGTAACTGAGATTGTATATTCTGGGCAGTTATGACAAACTGACTCATTACTGTTCCTCTACAATATATAGCTTTCCAAGTTGGCATGATGTACAAAGGTATATGTGCCATTTCTTACAGAACTATTGTACTATAATCTGAGTTTGCATCGTATATAGGTGTATTATATATGTATGATTATACATGCTTTATGTTTTAACCTTTTTCAAAAAACAATAAAACATACACAACTACTTTCACACAGTACTAAAGTTATAATATTTATATATTACTGTGGTGAACTTTTCAGGGTTCCTGATGATTCTTTAAAATACTGAAGAAAAATAAACATGGATATGATTTATGAAAAGGACAACCATTTAAATAGCAATGTAAACTATTCTGTACAGAACTCCCAATGTTGGTGCACTAGATAAAATCTGAAATTATGAATAAAATACCATAATAAAGTTTTCTTCCTTTTAACCTCAGCATATATTTGTTTCCACCGGGGGCTATGATTACCACTCATGCTTGGTGTTCCAATGATACAAGAGAGTCTGGGGTAAAGCTAAATTAAATTTTGACACACAAATCTATGGTAGCCTGAAACGTGCATCAGGCATACATGTATTTGCCTCTTAAAACTGCACTCTCCATACTGTACAGCTCCTATTTAATCACACACCATTACTCCTAAATGGAAGTTACATCTGGTGTTGTATGGTAAGCAAAACTGCAATAGGAACTGTGAATTATTTAAATGCACAAAAGAATTACAGTAAGGCTTCATGAGTAGAATAAATAAAAATGACTCTCAAAAGGTTAATTAAAGAGAACATTAAGATGTGCAAAAACTAATTGCTGCTGTTGGCTAAACTAACTTTTTTTAAACACCTTTATTGAATTATCACGTGACAGGCAAGTTTACATTTATACAAAAGTAAAACTGTATAAGTTCACGTTTACGAACATATTTCACATATATTACTATATATCATATAACCTAATCAACATTACATAAATTATTCAATTCCTTTTTTTTTTTTTTTTTTTTTTTTTTTTTTAAGAAATATGTTTATTAAACCAACACTAACATAGGCAATCATACATTTATTTAAATGAAAACAAACCACACCGACAATCCTAGTTGCATGGACTATACATCAAACAATACCAGCACACTCCCATTTGCAAGCATTATACATCACTTATCTACCCAATCATATTCGGTTAAACATTAGATAGCTCATTTAAGCCCTGCCTTCTTTTAAACCTCACCCCCCCTGTATGTATTGTTCCCACAACTCCCACTTTTTCAAATGCATTCCCTTTTAGATGAGCGTTCACAGACATGTATGTTTAGAAAAATGTCTAGCAATATGCAGTCAAAACAAGTATGTAGTAATCTAAGTAAAACTGGTAGAAAAAATGAAACAAATATATGCAACAAAACATTTTTTGGTAGCTAAAATAACTGTTTGATCTGCAAACAAATACTAGAGAATATATAAGTAGTTATTGTTTCATAAACTGCCATACATGCTAGTTAAGCAAAATTCAGTGGAAAGTGCCCAAGATAACTTAGGGCATGGATGATGAATGATGAATTTTGTATTCAGGATTATGATTGGTTCACTGATCAAAACCCATTTATGTGTTCAAGACATTGATGTCAAGAAATTCACAATGAGAGGTAAATCTTGGCAACCATTTTGAGAACACAATTTAAGGTTATGATCGCTGACCCAATCATAATTTTTTTTAGTTCATGGAGTTTACAAACTATGTACTAGTTACAGTAAAAAGAAAACAAAATCTGTTTTGCTGGCTTTCAAAGCCATAAAGCACTTAAATGCTGTCAGACTGTAGTATCACACAAACCCCTTAATTTACACTCACCTTCCATGCCACTAAATTGTCCTGATTTTCACTGAAAAGCGAAATTTCTGCCTCGTTTCCTCTTTTCCTGATAAAATCTGTTTTTAGACAAATCACAGAGACTGACGTCAATGTATAGTGGCATACATTTGAATTTGAGTTTGTATCCTTCAGAAAAAATGGAGGGGAACACGTATTCTTTCATTTTAGCTCCTCTCAATTTACAACAGGAAGATGCAGTTTATTGCCATAGACAGCAGGCAGAACCAAATCTTTTATTCTGCCACTGTCATTTACTGATCAGTACAGTCCGATTATACTGCCTAGCCCAAGACCCTACCTTCAGCAGGAAGCGCTTACCATTTATTAAAGTTAAGTCTCACGCCACTGTAGCACTGAACTGATTTCTCTTTTCTGAACACCAGACCATAATCACCGCACTCTGTGCACATTTTTGTCAATAAAGCTTAGCATGTTTAACTAAGAATCTGGTTTATCTCTAGTCTGTGCCCATAACGCATTTAAAAGATAAATAAAATGACATACCAAAGTAGAAATAGACCACATGCGCACATTTTCTGCAAATACATTAACATTCATGTAGCCTAAATTTCAAGTAATCCTAGCTAAATTATGACTTGCATTTTAAAAATGACACTGAACAAAGTACGACTAAAGAGAATGATAGTACGCACACAGTCTTTCAGTTTTGCCCTCAACTTTATTCCAAAATCTGTCATTGTAAATACTGCATGTTTCACTAGATCAACATTTACCACTCAGTTTCACATCCTTTACTGAAGTTCTTTTATGTTCCTCTTTCATTAATAGCACTATAACTTAAGCATCCTCTAACTATTTCTGCAAAATACTGTTGCTGCATATGTAACAATCGATGTTAATGAAATAATACAACTTATTTCCTCAGTCACTTAGCATTATATCATTGCTGGTTTAAAAGGTTTCTCAATAAAACTCCACTGTATCCATTATATGGTGTCACACATCTGACTACATATTTTTCCTAGGATTTATAAACTGAAACGTTACTAATTCCAATGAATTTCTTCATTGCAGGCAAATCCTGCAATATTTCAGCTTTATCTAATAAATTTGCTTCAGAAATAACGACAAAGTTCTTCAAAAAACATTTTTCTAGGGTTTATTAATACTAATTATACAATGACTCCCCATTAATATTTGAAAAAGATCACGCTGATTGGCTAGCCCAACCAGAGTGGCCATTTTAAATCCCAGAATATACCAATGGAAAAAGGTCCGGTTTTTTAACAAAAAGTAAAAAAAAAATCTATAGTCCGGACATACCAGAGAGGCAGCATGGAGGAAATACAAAGAAAATCAGATACGTTATTTAAAAATAATGACATGTACCCGATTTTCTTTGCATTTCCTCCATTCTGTCACTCTCGCCTACCCCTAAAGTAGCCGAAACTTGTTTTTTAATAAAAAAAAAAAAAAAAAATTGAGTAACTGAGACTTTCTTTTCTCTGTTGCTTCCTTTTCAAAGCAGTGATGTACTGGGTATGGTTGGGAACACAAGTCCCATATGCATGCGCAGTACATCAAAACAAGGCAGCGGGATACCACTAGACACGGATTAACAGTACGGCGCCATTATACAAAGACATTTAAGAAAATTAAGTATTTTTTTCTTAAATAATGTCACTGTAACAGACTATGTGGCTGTGGTATACTGAAATCTACCCCACAGTTGGCTTTATTTAATCACTCGGGCTTTGCCCTTGTGATTAAACAATGCCAACCATGGGTAAATCTTCAATATACTACACCACGTTATCAGTTATTGCTTAAATACCTCTCCTTTCTGCTTCTAACTGATACAGAATGTATGTACTCAATGTTCTGAAATCTGGTGATGTTAGTCAAGATGTGCAATAAAACATTATCAGGACAATATGAATTCAACAGGAAATGCATACGGCAATCACCGCTACCCAGATAAATGTGCAACAAGACATTACTGGTAAAAGCCATATTGAAATCTTCAGATCTGTGCTTCCTACTTACTAATCAGGCCAATCAACATCTGAGACTTAAAGTTCTATGCCTCATGTATGTTCAAGGCCTCAAGTGTTATGTTACAAGTACGTGTTATAACTTGTAGGGATATTGGCAAATAGCATTTCACTGGGATTGCCCTGTCCCAGTCTCGTTTACAAGTCCACTCAGATTCCCAAGGCATCACTTCGGCAAGAGTTGAGGGCATAGTTAACACCAAGTTTCTCCAAATTTACTACCTGCTTACTCACATTTTACTTAATTTCATGGCCTGTATATGGCTGAACCGACTCCTCACCCAAATTTTATGGGTTACAATCCACAAAACAAAGAAATTCATCCTTAATAATGGACTACCAGACTAACTAGAATTCAGAATAAACTGGGATAGTGACCATTACTCTGCATTGAATATGGTAGTCAGTACAGTCAGCAATTTTTTTCATTTATATGTTCATCTACTTGTCTTTGAGTTAACTATCAAAATGTCAGGCATCCACAGCCCCTGCCTAATTTGTAACCACACTGAGGAACAAGCTCCAGATAGTTGCATTTTAATGCAAATATTCCAATTCCATGTCAATAATACAAGGTCCTACACACATCTATTTTGACGTATGAGCCCTAATATTTTACAAACATCTACACTCTCTTGCATGGAACGTATATATGTCAACGTATTAAGAAATGTAATTCATATCTGTGCATCTTAGAAATTACTTCTAAATGATACACATCTTGGAACAAAATGAATGTCCATGAAGTTTAAAACTGTGATAGAAGATGCCATTAGATGAATGGAAGAAGGGACTGAGGTGGTGCTCTGGCTATAGCACAAGAAAGGTGAGTGAGAATGTACAGGGCTGGTGTCAACTGCAGTAAGACAGGAACTTACACTTCAACAGGTGACAATACCACATGTTTGGCACCAGGGGAAAAAAAGGAGGACTGAGCAATCAAGACTCACCAATGAAATGCAACACCCCTGGTGGCCTGCAACTGAGATTTATCTCTTTTTCACTTTGAGAGAACACATGGTTGATAGAAAATGTTGAGCTCCTGATGTCGGAGGACAGTGTAGTAAATGAAAATTCAGTCTGCCACTCAGGTTTGCATGCTCTTGCTCCCAAATGTAGCCTACTCATTTGTGCAGAAATAATATTTGTGTGACTGGAACTTTATAAATCAAGTAAAGGTGCTTCCGCCTACATTTCTCAAACTGTTGGATAATGCAACGTACTTGATGTCGCCACTTGATCAAGTCATGACGAGACTGATATGGCTGGACGTGTTCTGTCATTACACCCAAAAGGTATATGCAATTGATGCTTTGCATAGCTAACTTAGGATTTAACACTAAGAGGCATATAGCTGAATGCACATCTGATGAGCACAAGAGTGCACCATCTCTTAACTTTCTCCATTTTGGCGGAAAGTTCCCATTTTTAGGGCCTATTTACCACTGCACATGATGCCCTCATTTTTGCATTTATGTCTGGATTTATGACTTCGCACAATTTTCTGAACACGCCTCATTACATTTGATTTTAAGATGTGTAGACACAGAAAAACAGACATGTCCAACATACTATTGGCAACAATTATGTAAAGAAAGAGGGCATGAATCTTGTATCTCTTTTTACAAAGCAAAAATTAATTACCTGGTGTGGTGGAATATTTACAAAATAGTTCAGTGTCTCTGATAACGTGCTTTTAGTTTTTCCTCATTTTTCTCACACGTTTTTAATCGCCTATTTCTGAGTAGTATCCCACAGTCCTGCTGGAAGTGGGAAGACTTGTGTGCCCTGTGCTATTCATATTTTATGATAATTAGATGTCTAGATTTTTAAATTGCTGTACCTACTTTTCAAGGGCCTTTGTTCCTGTTTTCAACATCTTCAGGTTGAGTGATAATATATTTTTTTATGAATAATCTGTCTTTTTTCACATCACTTGTGTTTGTGTGTAGGTGCACATATGTAATCCTTTAAATGCATCAACTCTTAAGGTCTTTCTTTACAATAGTGCAACTAATCAGCCATGGACTGGAATCAATTAAAAAAAATGCTAAGCTGTAGTATCAACAATTCAATACAAGTATAGTTTTGATGCTTCTTCACACCACCATATGGGCACATGAATGAAATTTTAATATAAACTCAAGTAATGGGATACCCTGAACCTTTACAGCACACTGGACAATCAGCACATTGTCCAAAAATGAACAATACAGAAATAGTGAAATAATTTTACTTTGTTTATACTATACACACTGCAGAGAATGCTAGTGATACTAAGGTAGTGTTGTGGTATAAAAGAGTGCACCATACAGCTAGTATGGTTTAAATGTTTTAAGATAGGTTCAACCAGGTTACTAACATTAACCATTTCTAAACAGAAGCGCTACCGCTGTACTGCAGCACAAGACATGTAGCATCATGGTGCGCCATCTCTGCAGCCATGTTAAATGCTAATGAGATCATTCAGGGAAAAGGCATGTGATTATCCATATGCCTACGGTGAGGCATTAATCACTCAACTGTGTAGGGTAGCAATGCTGATCCTGGCTGCTCACAGTAATGAAGCCTGCCAAAAGGTCATCTTCCTCCATCATGATAAAGCAAAGTGCTGAGGAGTATAGTGGTGCAGTAGTATTAGCAAGTGTATGAGTGTGTGTGTGAGGGTCTGCACATGCGAGTGTGTGTGTGAATGCCCACCTGGGATGTAGCAGTAGGAGGAGGAGTTAGGCAAGGTGCAAGTGCTTGTGAGTATGCATAGGATTGCCATCTGGTGAGGAAAGGTCTGTGCATTATGTATGTGTGGAGGAGTTATATTGCCAACTCTCAAGCTTCCACACACCCCTAGACTAAGTAAAGCCTGCAACATCAGGTCAGTGGAGAAATACTAGCTACCAAGGATTACCTTTCAGACATGGTTGATGGGGTCACTAGACATCTAGGAAAATCCTACAAATGTGGGTTTGGCAGACCACTAGACACCACAGATAACCTCAAGTATCATAACAGTACTTGCTCTGCATGGTGTGCACTTAATTCAAACTAAAACATGGAGTGTGGAACCACTAGGCATTATTATTACCACTACAGATGTTTTTAACAGTGAGCCATAAAGGCACCAATAGGAATTCCAGCCCTATACCCTCCCATCATCCAGAGTACATTAATCTTCTGCACCACCACCACTGGCCAAAAGAGAAACCATGAAAAAAGAATGAGTGTTAAAAAAAACAGGCAACCACGAGGAGGTGGTTAAAAGAATTTGAACTCTGCAGCCTTGCCATAGTGAACCTCAAAACTCGCACATTACATTAATAAGTTAGTGCAGCAGGCTTTTTTTTAAATATATGTTGTGGATCTCGGACATTATTCTATCTGCACAACAGTCCATGATGTCCTGGGGGAGGGACATAGAAGAGTAGGCATTTCTGTCAAACTCTTAGCCTAAGACAGGAAAAAATCTGGGGTAATTCCAAATATGTTTCTTTCAAAACTTAGAAAGTTGCTAGTCTAGTGGCTTTTACATTACCATGGATTTACTGAAGTACATTAGATGGAAAACCTAATATTTGGCATTAACGACTGAATAAAATAATTTGTGATTTACGAGGCCAGGAACAAAGGAGACATTAGGGATGTTATCAAAACACAGAGTGGTACGAGTTGTAGTCTGTGTGTGCATCAATGATGGGGTGCCTGTGCCAACATGATGCATCAATTACCATAAGAAAGAAATGAGCTGCACATGCAGTGATGAGTGGTTATTCAGAAGTTTACAAATTAGTAACAAGGTATTTTCCTCATTGCAGCTTATGCATTTCAATCAATATATCAACATGAAAACAAGACCTTTTTACCACAGTGCTTAATGCAAACTGCAGTTTCTTCTGTCTCCTCAGATCAGCACTGACATACCCTTGCTAACTGCTTTTATTTTGGGAAGAACAATTTCCCTAGCTCATTCTGCATGACGGACAACCTCCTTAATATTAAAATCAGACATTTGAGTACTTTCATCTACAATAAGCTTATCTGAACACGCTTCAGTCAAAAGTCAGAAAATCATTCCATGTCACACAGTTATCTTCCGAAGGCATAGACATTATTCCTTTCCACATATGTTATCAGACCTATCAATAAAAATCCCTTTCATCATGTACCTTTTCTTACAACTTGCCAACCTAGAAAGGCTCAAAAACATTCCTAACAAAGATGATTACTGGATTAAACTCCCCAATCTACATGGACAGATTAAAAGCCCACACACTATATTCCATCCAATATAGGTTATTTTGTGGTCATCTGTTCTTATCCTTATATAAATCCCAAGCTATTAACATCTTCACCTACACAATACTAGTGGCATTACAGCTATTTATAACAACCTTAAACTTCCAAAACCATAAATATGACCTTCAGGTGAGAGTGCTATCCTTTACACATAGAGCAGGCTTTCCTTCATGTCTAAACATCTTCAAAGCTATTCTCAGTGATCAGATGGGTATATGTAAATTCACACCAGGAAAATGTAGCATCTTCTTTACATACATGAATTTTGCTGACTAGGTCTCAGATGTTTTCAGTGCTGTACATCTATAAGCCTTCTATATACCTTTAAGATAGTGTGACTAGTCAGTCCCTATAATTTTCTGTATTTACACCCCTCGTCTAGCTTTGTCCCTCCCATTTATATATCAGATATTAGCCAAAATGCAAAGCACTGATTTTTGTTAAGAATAACTCCCACCATCTCTCTCAAACATGATCTCATCCAACTCCGTAACCTCTCTGTTCTCAGAGAGGAGCTCTACCTCTTCTAGTCTTTGGTCATATTCTTTTCATTCTAACTCATAGATGATATTGGTAGATTTCACCTGTATTATGGCCAGCATCCTGGTCTCATTTTCCTTGTCTGGCATTCAGAAACTATTTGCATTAAACATAATAGGGCTCCATTTTAGGCCCGCTCCTATTCTCAGTTTTCAACAATGATCTTCACTTTGCAATTCCTCATGCTACTTGTATACAATATGTAGACTACTCTACAATTATTTGCTCAGCCAACTCCTCATCTGAACTGCAATCCATAACTCAAAAAGTGTTTAACGTAGTAGAAACATGGTTTCTTCCACGTTGCCTCCTCTTGAATCCAAAAAAAAACAAAGCTCCTTCTCTTTACTCCTACCTGCAAGTCCACCCCAATAGATTTCTCAGTCACATCTAACAATGGTATACTCATATCACCTGATTTAACAACCAAACTCCTAGGGGTTACAATTGATAACAACCTTAACTTTGATACTCATATTAACATAGTAAAAACAGTCAACAAAAAAATTGGCTCCTTCTATAGGATCAAACCCTTCCTTACTCCATTAGCTAGATCTATTATTGCCCACTCCCATCTAATCTCAACACCTCTCTATGCCTCTCCTATTTATACTAATCTGTCTAAAAATAATCTTCAAAAACTGGCTAAATCATACAATAATATTGCCAGATTTGCCACTGGAAAACCCTTCAGAACCCACCACTTGAGAATCTAAAACAACTAGGTTGGCTGGAACTTCAGAATCGGCTTACTTTTAACCAACTTACAATTGCCCATAAGACCCTTTACCATCCTCATAATACTCCAATACTATCCAGCCTAATCACCCCCTATAAAAACCTTAACACCTTACGCTCTTCAAATAAACTACTAGTTTGCACAAGTAAATCCAATAACATGGCAAGCGACTCTCTCTTCTCAAACACAGTTGGGAAAAACTGGAACCTTCTACCTAGTGAACTTACATCACTATCCTCCCTAACACTTTTCAAACAAAAACATAAAATTCACCTTAACACACACTGGCTATGCCCTTGCTGTAACCCTGACTAACCTTGGACTGATTTTTAACACTTTTACTTCTACTACCTTTCTTTAACTAAGTTTCTTCTCTCTTATTACCAGAGAAATCAGGAACTGTAAATTAAGTAACCATCTGTAAGATTACTTCTTCAGAATTTATTTTATCTTATGTGATCTCCTAAATTGTATTGTCATATTAAATGAACGGTAACAATATATACAGATATGTACTTTGCCTATATTATTGTAACCTTTATTAGTGTTTCAACTATTTTGATTTTTTCTTTGGAGCTTTTCTCCCCGGGCCTCTACTGAAAATGGACATGTATCCAGTTAGACTAGCCCGGTCAACAAATGTAAAATAAAATAAAAATAAATATAATAATATGGTCTGATTGAGGACCTTTAAACAGAAAACATTGTTCTCTGCTTCAGGTAACCATCTCCCCCATAGGACATACGGTATACCCCCAACACTCAGGCTGTCATGGCCATTGCATTATTACTCTGCTACTGTTGGGCAATTCCAGGGGTGACAATGCATGCAGATCATTTTCTTCTCTGTTGACATAAGATACACTCAACCACATAATACTTTCTGAAAGGGCTTTTGTGACCTTAATGCATACCTTGCAATAGTTTGCATAGACCGCCAACTACTACCTTGTAACTGCCCTGTTCAGCCTTGCTAAAGGCTTTAACAGACACTTATTTCATCACTGGTGCAACTATCTTAGTGACATCAGTACTGTGGCTGGTCTTCCTCCCTATATATGCAGCAAACACAATGAAGAATACTGAAACCAGTTTTAGACCTTGAAGAATTCAACTAGTCACTTTTGTATTTCCAGACATTGTACCTGAACAGCAAACTATTGTGCCTATCCAGTCAGCATTGAATTTATTCAGCTCCTCATTCTTGGCCCTACCCGTGGTGTTCGTTTTTCATCAGCCTCCTGAATAGGACCTTGTCAAAAGCTTTGTTAAAATGTGATTAGACAATGCCTACTGGTGCTCTCTTGTTGCATTCATTTCTAACCCACAAGAAAACTGGAGTCTGGTACAAGTGGTCATATAGCTTGCCTTTCTTAGACTCTCCCTCTTTTTCTGCTGTTCCCATTACAGGTCACCACAGTGGATCATCTGTTTCCATTTCTTTCTGTCCTCTGCATCTTGCTCTGCCACACCAACCACCTGCGTGCCCTCTCTCACCACATCCATAAACCTTATCTTAGGCCTTCCTCTGTTCCTCTTACTTGGCAGCTCCATCATTAGCATCTGTTTCCCAATATACCCAGCATCCCTCCTCAGCACATGTCCAAACCAATGCAATCTCACCTCTCTGGCTTTGTCTCCAAACCATCCAACCTGAGCTGATCCTTTAATATACTGATTCCTAATCCTGTCCATCCTCATCACACCCAGTGCAAATCTCAACATCTAACTCGGCCACGTCCAGCTCTGACTCCTGTTTTTTGTCAATACCACCGTCTCCAACCCATATAACATAGCTGGTCTCACTACCCTCATGTAGACCTTCCTTTCCACTCTTACTGGTACCAGTCTGTCACAAATCACTCCTGACACTCTTCTCCACCCATACCATCCTGCTTGTACTCTCTTTACCTCTCTTCCACACTCACCATTACTCTGAACTGTTGATCCCAAGTACTTAAACTCATCCACCTTTGCAAACTCTACTCCCTGCATACTCACCATTCCTCTATCCTCCCTCTCATTCACAGACATATATTCTTAGTCCTGCTGACCTTCATTCCTCTCCTCTCTTGAGCATATCTCCACCTCTCCAGAGTCTCCTCAACCTGGTCCCTACTCACTACAGATCATAATGTCATCTGTAATCATAGTCCACAGGGCCTCCTGTCTGATCTCATCTGTCAAACTGTCCAACAATGCAGATAAGAAAGGGCTCAGCGCTGATCCTTGATGTAATCCCACCTCCACCTTAAATGCATCCATCACTCACACTGCAGACCTCACCACTGTCACACTACCCTCGTACATATCCCGTACCACTCTTACATACTTCTCTGCCACTACCGACTTCGTCATACAGTACCACAACTCCTCTCTAGATACCCTGTCATATGCTTTCTTCAAGTTCACAAAGACGCAATGCAACTCTTTTTGACCTTCTCTAGATTTCTCCATCAACACTCGGAGCAAACATCACATCTGCAGTGCTCTTTCCTGGGATGAAACCATACTGCTGATCACTAATCATCACCTCCCTTAGCTTCTACTACTCTTTCCCATAATTTCAGGCTGAGACTGATCAGTTTTCCCTTCTGTAGTTACTACAGCTCTGCACATCACCCTTATTCTTAAAGATAGGTACCGAAACTCACACTCCTCGGCATCCTCTGACTTTCCAGGACTTCAGTAAAAAAATCTGGTTAAAAACTCCACTGTCATTTCTCCTAAGCACATCCATGCTTCCACTGGTAGGTCATCTGGACCAACAGCATTTCCATTCTTCATTCTTTTCATAGCTGTCCTTACTTCCTCCTTGCTAATCTGTTTCACTTCCTGATTCACTATCCTCACATCATCCAACCTTCTTTCTCATTCTTTTCATTCATCAACCCCTCAAAGTACTCTTTCCGTCTGCTCAACACACTCTCCTTGCTTGTGAGTACATTTCCCTCACTATCCTTTATCACCCTTACCTGCTGCACATCTTTCTCAGCTCTGTCCCGCCAACCGGTACAGGTCCTTTTCTCCCTCTTTAGTGTCCAACCTTTCATACAACTCTCCATACGTCTTATCCTTAGCCTTTGCTGATGGCAGAAAGTACACAGAAGGCCAGGGCTATTGTAGAGTCAACGCAAAACATGGAGGAATCGTTTCAGCAACAGCGGTTTGCTGCATCTGAAACAAATGAATCTCAAAGCAAAGAATGAATAATTACAGTGCTTCAGCTGGGATGGTTGTGGAATGATATTGAGAGAGAAGTGACATTATGTATAAAATACATACTGAAGAATTCAAATCCATTTTGAAGGAAGGAGTCAGAAGACAAAATTGTATGCAGACACAGTAAAGCAACATGCAGGAAAAGCAGCGAGGTGGGAACAGAAAAAAAAGGTGATGTAAACAAAGCAAACCAGTAGTGAGATTTCAAAATAAAGAAAAAGCAATTGATAAGTATGACATATGGGACAATTTGACAGTGCCATTGGGTACGGAGGCTCATGAAGTTAAAAGCTTTTATTGTTATTCACAAAGATATGTTCCTACTTCTTATTTGATACTGGTTTTCCTATTGAAAGTTTTATTTTCATACTATTGCAGAAACTTAACTGCAATCCATGGAATTTATATGTGGTCAAAATATTTCATAGGGAAACAAGAAAATACCTGTACAATTTCAAACTTAAGTTGAAAGAAAGACTTTGAAGAGACTTAAGTAAATTATATAAGTAACTTATGGACATTAACTTCTTTTAAGACAGAGGCCTATGGACTGGTGGATGGGATTGTAATATTGTGCTGGACATGGAGTAAGAAAAAAACGGTACATATTCCTAGTGTGCTGAGTTTTAAACTGGTGTAGTAAGTGTGATATGGTTGTAATATTATTGAAAAATGGAATATTACAATCAAAAAACTTTGGGGAAGAATCAATATGGAACTTAGGAAAAGATGTCTCAGAACAGTGATTCTTTGTAAAAAGCCAGAGAAAATATTTAATATAACATTGCTAATGATGGGGAGATTAACTACTGTAGACCTATGATGAAATGGGTTCCTATTATATAATCGAAGACTCAATCCTTCGAATGCATCTTGATCGAACCTGAAAGCACGAAACAGCAAAATACTGAAACGGCATTTAAGCAATTTCTTTCCCTGGGAAAGAAATCACTTGGCCGCCTCCAGTACTTTGCCATTTTCCTCACTGTAGTGCGATCTTGGAGTTGGTATATTTAAGTAAGGGCTGTGAGGGGCACAGTCCTCACTTTAATGTTTTGATGTTTTTATTTTTATTTTTTTTTTTTGTGGAACAGTGATTTTTCTTTTCCCTGGGGGGGGGGGGGGGGGAGATCGCTGTTCCAAGTGTTCGGGATTGTAAGTTTTCGATTACATGGGATCGATAAATCAAGGTTTGCTTTTTTAAGTGTTAAATGATTTAATATAGACCCGATGAAATGACCAGTTATTTAGAAATATAACACTGTATGCCTATATCACAAGCACATAAAGGTAAATTTATTTCATAAAATTTTGGATTATGTACTAATAAATATAAATACTATATTGACAGGTGATTTCAGTTGTGATTGGAAAGGAAAATGAAACAAATGGAGTTCTGTGAAAATGCATGTTCGAAGTTATAAAATGTGGCATGTTAAAGATTTAGAGGAATAATTCATGCATAAAGTAGGGGTCCATACAACACTAAGGCAGATTAGTTCATTGCATCAAAAGAATTGAATACTGCTGAAGTAGAGGTAATAGTTACAATTTTTTTTAGATATTTTAGCCATATGGAAAGAGATACAGGAGAATAAGGAGTGCTGGACAATGTGAAGAAGGATAAAGGAGAGACCGAGATGAAGATGGAAAGAAAATTCTTATGTAAAGACCACATTACAAACTAGATATTTTATAAAAACTGCTCAGAGTGCTTTTTTTGTCAGTTGTAAGAAAAGCAGAAAGTAAAGTATTGTAGTCTGTGTATTGATGCTTTGAAGGATCTAGACAGAAATGACTGAGGATTTTTAAAGAAGAGAATTTACAAAGCAAATCAAGAGAAAATTGAATTATGTAAGCAAATATATATTTACATGGTAAAAAGACAAGATATCAGCTTAAATAGGTTAGTTAAGGAAGAAATATAGCATAATGAGAAAGAGGAAAGATGGGAGAGGAGAAATAAAAATATTCCAAGAACAGATTATGAATATTGCAGTAAATTACGTAAAAGAGTGTTTTAAGAAAGAAAAACAAGAGAAAATATGGAATGTTAAAAATCAGAACAAGACAATAAAAAAGAAGATGTCTTTATACGAATTAGATAAGGTACTTAAACAATATACAGTGATCTGCAGGACCAGATGGGCTAGAATATCAACTGCATACTAACTTAACAGATTGGCAGAAAAAGAAATGTATTTTTAAAAGTTTTGAATGAATAGTTAAATGAAGGTTAAGTATAAAGATTTATGTAGTGGAATACTTAAATTTATTTTGAAAAAGGAAGAAAACTGAAATCAAACTGGAGACAAATAGTATTAAACAATGTAGACATTTTTATGAAGATAATTCAGAAGAGACAGAAAGTAAAATAAAAATATGGAAAATAGCATACATAGTTTAAAAGGGGAAGGATGTCAGGAATTACTTACAGTAAGAGAAATTGTGGATAATAGAAGAGAGGAAGCTAAACTTATGATAAGATACTTAAATGAAGCTTTGATCCATCATGAACTTTTGTAGGTTATGTAGGAATATAATATTATAAAAATTAGGTGTGTATGTTCACCATATAAGAATAAGGAAAAAGTTCTAGTAAATGGCTGGTTGAGTAACAGACTAATATAAAGAAAGGCATAAGACTGGGATGTCCAATCTGTAGCATTTTATTTGCTTTAGTTATAAATATCTTGCAGAAGTAAATATTAAAAAGAGATTGCAGATTATATAACAAATGAGAGAACAAATATTCTAATTATCAAAGAAAATATAACGATACTACTCAGTGAAGGTTGGAGAAAAACAGTAAAAACCAACAGATGACAAGACTCCTTCCAAACATGGCTGTATAAAAAGCTGTCACTCCATATTTAATGGCAACATTTTATCAAACAGGTTCGCACTTTCACAGAATATGTTCTGCTTCCTCAGACCATTAGTATATTACTTAAGTACACAGCAATTAAAAATATTACCTAACCAATCAAAACAGCAATGGACAATGTGTCTTCAAAACAATTAAAACATAAAACATTAATGAGACAAATTAACAAAAGAAACTAAGGAGAACTTATCAGGCTGTCATTCATTGTAAATTTAGATGTCTACGTCAGCTCCATTGTTGGTTTTACTGAGTGGATTATCTATAGCACATTTTCCTTAAACCTAAAGTGTTTGAGCATACCAAAAAAAAAAAATCTGGGGGGACAAGCTCCCCTGTTAATTATGTATGACATAACACTACAGCAGGAAAGGGCAAATTCCCCTATCCCTACTATACCACAGTCTAAATGAAAGATATTATATGCCATGAGCTGATTTTCACCTTTTTCTGTTTAACAAAATAAACTTTTGACAACTGGTGTGTAAACCATATGGAGACACGCATAATTTGTGTGCATGTGCAAAATATTT